>NW_009943067.1:0-41916 GCF_000696875.1 Nestor notabilis | reverse complement strand
TCCTCCGGAACATCCCTCAGGGGACAGACTGCTGAGGGACATAAAATCCTTAAAGGGGGAAAAGAAGAGATTGATGTTGCTATATTGTATAAAGAAGAAACTAATTAGAAAACAAAAGACTATGAAGAGGTACTAAGAGGGGAGATTAACATAGAAGTGACAGAGGAAGAACTTTGACTCAGAAAGAAGTAAGGCAATTGTGGATAATTTGAATCCTGTATACAAAAGAATGAAATTGAGGATGCTTATCTTTCTGGTGATGAGAGGATCCAAGGGTTATCTGGTGGAAGAGGACAGCTCAATTTTCTTTTTCCGGAGAAAATGAACCTTTTTACAGAAAAGAAATTCTTAGTGGCATATGCTACAGAGATTTATTGCCTCTTTTAAGTTTACCATAGATGGATGCTTTGGATGTTTTTGTAAGCAAGAGAATGTATCATCGTCAGATGCTGAGATTATTTTGTACCTAAAATAATAGGTATGAAAATAGCACCTGATACAGTACACACATTTTTTTCACTCCTACTCTCCCAAAGGGTGGGGAAAAAGCAATATCATGACTCCAGCTATAACGTGACTGCTCCCGAAAGCTCAAACACATTCAGTCTGCGCTGCAGGGCTACTCAGAACCATCAGTGTGACTTGGATTTTAAATTATAAGGGCTTCAATTTGCACTTGTGATATTCAGGTGGGCATTTTAAAGTCAAACCAAGCTTGTGAAATGTCCACATTTATATATTTAGCTGTCTTGTATCATGTACTTCCTGCTATCTTCAATTACACTGAGAATTTATTTTTTTTTAAGGAGAGAGCTTGGATCCAAAAATGGATAAATTCTTTAATTTCTTTTTTTCTTTTTAGATTATTTATTAGTGATAACAACCAATGTACTGCTTAAGGGTAATGAATCTTATTAAACACACTTTAAATTATCTCCTAAATTAATACAAGAGTGCAATTCCTTTGCTAAAGGCCCACATAAGAATTAATATTTGCTTCTTATGAAAGACTCCTTATTACCTCCAGCTAAATGATGTATATCCAATGAAGTCCTTGCCCCTAATAGAGATGTAAAATATGTAATCAGATTAAAACATTATGTACTACTTAGAGAAGATGTGTGTAGATTTCATTCAGAGAGTATGCCCGCTTCTTGCATTGACTGTGTGATAACTCATTTAGGGTTTGTGCCTACTTCTCAGCATGTTTAGCAAATGTTCTTGGTAAACTCAACAATTGCCTTAGTCCATAATATAGGTCAGTGTAATCATGCTACTTCAGGATGAGTGAAGGGATTTAATTTTCAGGGGTAGAATTACTCCCTTAAGAGGAAAGCCTATTTTGCAGTTGAAAGTCAGCTTTCTAAAATATAAAGAGTGTGCACACATAGTTGCTTCAAGAAAATGTTACTTTACATGGTCCCCAGCTTCTCCAGCCAGTTTAGCTTTGTACTTGGCTAACTGTCAGCTCCTCCTATCTTACCTTCTCTTCTTCTACCTCTGCTCTCATGAGTTTGGCTCCAGGGAGGTGTTAGATGTGACTATAATACAAGAATACTCAATGGGAATGGTTATTTGCATTCCCTTTAGCCTGGATATCCCATTAATATTCTGTCTTTCAAACACAATGCCAAGCTTGAATTTAAATTCATCTCTATCGCTCCTGTGCACTATTGGAGATGAGCTACCACAAAAAGTCAGTCTTATTTCAGCTCCTGAACATGAGAGATTTAAGGAAGGATTATTAGCAAAGAACACTGAAGAAAAAGCCTGGAGTAGAATGAGAAGATTAATTGTCAGGTTTTATACTCAGGAAGGTCTTCCTATCCATAGTTATGGAGTGAATAATTTCCCTCATCTCTCACCGCACACAACTGATATGTTTGACCACTGGAAGCAACGTATGGTTTAGCCCGCATCTCAGCAGCATGGAGGTTTCCCATGACGACTCTGCCCAGAGTCAGGACGTGCTGCTGCCTGTGCGTGCTGCTTGCTCTTCTCTGGCACTGTAAAAGACATTTTAGGTATGGCAAACGAAAGGCCAAGAAAACTGTTGAGCACAAAGGAAACTAACAAAAACTACATCAGCTACAAAAAAATCCTGGAATTTTAATTTCTTCAGAGACCAGAATGGTCCAAAGCTTTGGCATAACATGAAATTTTTATACCAACTTCAAAAGTAAACTAGTATTCTTAGTCATAAAATGCATGTGTGAGAAACACACTGAACCCATTTTAGTATTGGAATAATTTATTACTCATTAACTCCCTGGAACTAGACTAGTACCAACACTCTTTGGAAATAGATTTAGGTTTTGGAGTAATATGAAGTTTTCCTTCTTTTCTTTAAAGTTTTCTTTAAACATTCTTCAATGTTTTCACTTTCTTGTTTTCACTTGATATATCATGTTCAAACCTATTTGTCTTCTGAACATCAGTGTTAGCAGCCAATGTATTGGTCTGTTGCTTTTCTTCCTCATTATAGTTAGTACATAGAGAAATATCTATACATGTTGAGCTGTTTAACAGTACATGCTTAGAACATACTATAACAGTACATGCTTAGAACATACTATAACAGTACATGCTTAGAACATACTATTTAGAAATACACGGGTAAAGTAACTGGTAACCAGAGCTCTCCTATATTCCTTCCTTAAAAATTCCCCACTTCATTTTGTATGATAAATTCAGCGCCAAATTAACAAGATTGGGAGTACTTACTGTAACTGCTGTGGTGCTCTGCTTTACGAGCTGTCAGATCTGGTCAGGCACAACCATACCCCTCAATTTTCATGGATTCTTGGTATTCTTAACTGCCTGCCGTACAAAATTTTGTCACATCACTACCCAATGATAAAGACTCTTGCAGAAGCACAGTGACTAAGGCCAGGGAACATCATTAGATCACCTAGAATGGCCTTTCTATGATAGAGAACAAAGGTATATAAAGCGATTCCACTACAGGGCTCACCTCTTCCGAGCTTTCTCTTGGGTGAAAACACTTCTATAGAGCCTGAACTTCTAAACAAACAAACAAGGACTCACTCAGTGATCTGTGAAGGTGATGGGAATCGGTAGTTTCAGCCAATTTCCAGCACGAGTTGCCTATGTTCTGCTGTTTTATTTAATACAATTATTCCCATGAAGAAGTCGATTTCCATGCACAAATAAATCATGAAAGGTCAGTGAACACTGATAGATTTTGTGATGTTTATAAAACATTTATATATATATATAAAATTTTGTATAAAGCAAGATAACATCTATCCGTACAAAAAGCGCCAAATTAATTTGATGTCAGCGCCATTAGAAGTTCTTTTATTTATTATGTGCATATCTTTGCCTTGATGAGTTCATTGATAATTTGGTTTTATAGTAGTGTTATCATGCAGTTGGAATAATACCAGTTTATTAAGAGTATTCCTGAAATAATAGAGTATATATTAGAAAGATGTCCCAGGTAAAGGTTTGTAAAAATGTACCATAGGGTTCCCCTGCTATTAATGGTGTAAAGGCCATGGCCTCTTCTAATAACTTTATCAATAATGTATTAATGAGTAAAGCTCCATTAATTATAAACTAAATTAGGTCTTTTTGCAGGTTATAATGAAACCTTGGCAATAAGGAATGTTAGACGGAGAATAATGCTTGATCAAATTGTTGAAATTGTGAAAGTGGATTAGAACAAGAAATCAAGATGCAGCATAATTGCAAGGGACTCATCTTGTAAACTGTCACTAGCCTTTGTTCCTTGAGATGGAAATAATAACAGATCTTCCTCAATAAGGAGATTTCTAATTAACAAACACTTGACTTTGTTTTTGCATGCCATACTTTTTAATTCTCTTATTGCTGTGGACCAAGTTATTTACGATATGCTGTTAGTGCAGATTTGCATATGAAATGCCAAGTGATGACTGGGAGGTTTTTAGTGTGGACAATCAAATGAATTTATTTTGATTAAACAGTAAAAGAGTTTTCTTTAAATATCAAGTTTGAGAATATAAAGCGACTGCAACAAGTAACAATAAAAAGGAAGAGATGAGGCAAGAGAGAGAGAAAGATGCTCCTATAGCTTGATCAACTGATGTAGTGCTTGGTGGTCAGCAGCAAGGGTTGAACTTGCATCTAGACGCATGCATTGGCTGAACATAATTTTCTTCTGGTAGATCAGCTACTTCTGATCTGTTTATGACAAATAATTACTCTGCATACAGCATATTTCTCACTCTTTGTGGACTGTGGAGGGAGCCTCAACCATTAGCTAAGACTAGATGTGTAATGCTAAAGGATAAAGAGATGAAACCCTTATGGAGCATCACTGTTGTGAAGGTTTTCACTTTTTCTTTGGTGTGACCCACACTGGACTTAGCCAAAAGAAGACCTGCAGTTCAGTGAATAGATTACAGAATCCTGGCCTTTCTTAGAAATGGGTGGGAAATTGTATTTGACAAACTTATGCTTTGAGCATCTTGCAGAAGACTTTGAACATAGAATATAAGGCCATGTTATATGCTAAAGCTCCACTACGTCTGTATTTACAAGATATAACAGCACTGTACACATACAGTGCCCTACAGGTTTTTCTTCCTTTATGAATTTAGGCAGTTTTTCAACAAAGCATGTATTATGTATGCAGCAAGGGAAACGTCTGCTTCAGAGAAGCTGATGTCTCAAAGGTAAACATGTATAAACGTTTATACATTTTTTAACACATACTATTTACCCAGAAGAGCACAACAGCTGCTTCAGAGTTGTTCCTGGTCTCAGTGGTAAATAGGTATTTTGGCAGTTGCTTGAAACAGAAATGATTCTTGGTTCCATTCCATTCTAGCCTCTCCACTTGTTAGTCTAATTATTCCAAAGGAATCAGGTGTCAGAGAAGATTGATTTCACTTCACATGAGGGTTCTTGCAGATTAGACTGGTACCTCCATGAAAAGCTCTGAGTAGAGGACATCTTTTGTTTTTCATTCTCTGAGCTGTAGTTTAGTCTCCATTTCTCCCTTGACCTTGTGAGTTGCATGGCCTTGAAATAGAGGTGAATTCTATCCTGGGATTATGTATGCAATTCAGTGTGATTAGGTGCTCACTACATAGCCTCACCCCAGCTAGCAGTAGCAATCCAATTGCAATGGCATGATACTGCCTAGATCTGATTACTCACTCTAGTCACTATCCAGAACACCAGATGAGCTTGAAAGAAATCTCATTGCTACTGTCAACACTGAGAGAGAGAGCAAATGCTCTCACACATGCTGCAATGATTTCACTGATGGCCGGATGGACAAAAACCTGCCAGACACATTGAAGACCTAACTAGATAGTTCTTGGAAGGAGGAACTTGCCCCTTCCAACCTGCCTCTCCCAGCACTGGGATCCATGGCTCTAGCAGACTCCTCAGCAGGTAGTTAACAGGTTTATTTTGCATTCAGGTCTACAGCCACTCATTAATTAAGCCCCAAGTGTACCCATCATGTGCATCACTAATGATCTGTGTGCTTTATTTTCTAATTCTCCTAGCTATGCTAATTTGTTATAACATCAGCTTGCTCTCTTAGCTAGAATCCTGTGCAGTACTAGAGATGGTTGTTAGCTATGATTAGTCCTGTTGTCATGTATGCCCTGAAGTCTATACCCAGATTTAATTTCTCTGGTCTGTGGCAACTGTTCCAGTTGTTTCCCCACATCCTCATGGCTCTAAATGGGAAGGAATAGATCATGCTACCTCTATTGCCCCAGTGTGTTTATCTGTGCCAAATACATTTATTATTTTAATAGAAAGTGGTTATCTGTCTCTTTACTCCACTTCACAGACCACCACTACATCAGTGCAAACTGTGATTATAACTTACTGAACACTTGAATGCAGAAGCACACACACTGGGATGTGCTCTTTTAGGCTGTGTGAAT
This sequence comes from Nestor notabilis, assembly GCF_000696875.1. Taxonomy (NCBI): domain Eukaryota; kingdom Metazoa; phylum Chordata; class Aves; order Psittaciformes; family Psittacidae; genus Nestor; species Nestor notabilis. The sequence continues at coordinate 36,001 of NW_009943067.1, read as the reverse complement.
GGTGTGATAAAATCCAAGAGATGAATACACAGAGAGCTGAGGGCTCTTTTGTGTTAAGCTGCCACAGAAGATTGGAGAGCTCATCTCTGAGAATAAACATGATTCATTAAATCAGACACACCAGAGTAAAAGTTATGAGATGATCTATCACAGTAAAGTTGCTTTCTTACTTATCAGGATGTAGAGTAAACAGAAATGTCACTGGATTTATAAAAACTGCACTTTATTGCTATTTATTCATGATCTATCTTAACGTTCAGTGCTTTGATTACAGATTTGAATTCTATTAGAAATATTTTTTTGAGTGTCATACTGGATATGGCAAATAATTAATACAAAAACATTCATAATGTTAAAAGATTAGATGGCTCACAGAGTTGGTGATGGGATGAAGTAAGAGATTGAACAAGAAGTCATTGAGGCTGTACTTAAGCTAACTACAGTTTCAGTATACAACTTAAGTTACTTTTGTAGACTTCTTCTGCAGTCAATGAAGAGTGCTAGTCACCTCCAGAAAGTAATTAATCTCACCCATCACAGATATTGAGAATGGATGAATTTTGTCCCAGAAGTGCAGTGCCACCTGTAATTACTTTTTCTATCTTACAGTTATTCAGTAGTCAATTGAAATGAATTTAGTGTCCTCAGTGTGAGTACATGCAGTATTCTGTATTCACAAACCAACATAGCATTTGCTGACAGCCTTAGATGATAAAAAAACACAGGACAAAGTGAACAAAAACAATATTTCACTCCTACTAGAAGATATAGATGAGGAGAGGTTAATTCCTCTTGCTCTTGAAAAAAAGCTGTATGCAGTTCTTGACAGGGTAGTGTAGGTAGTTTAATCAGTCTTCAAGTTAGCTAGAGATACTATTTATTAGTGTTATAATTTCCCCTGCACTAGCATCACACTTACCCACAAAACAATATCCAAAGGACTTCATTTAAAAGAGTAGTTACTGGAGGCTGGCAAACAGGGGCCATGGTCATCAAATGTAAAAGTGCATGTTGGTATCTAATGTTGGTATTTAATGGCTTTAAACTTAAACAGGGGAACTTTAGGTTAGATCTAAGGAAGAAGTTCTTCACAGTGAGGGTGGTGAGGCACTGGAATAGGTTGCCCAAAGAAGTTGTGAATGCTCCAACCCTGGCGGTGTTCAAGGCCAGGCTGGACAGAGCCTTGGGCGACATAGTTTAGTGTGTGGTGTCCCTGCTCTTGGGAGGGGGGTTGGAACTAGATGATCATAAGGTCCTTTCCAACCCTAACTATTCTATGATTCTATGACTGAACTGCATTTCAGAGAAGAACATGCACTTTATAAATACTGTATGTATCTGGATTCAAGTGATAAAAATCCACCTAAGAGGTGATTTCTAGACAGGAGGTGAAAGAGGCATCATGTGGAGGGAAGGATGTTTAAGTAGTTTTAGCAGTTTAGCCTGCTTATGAGCAACTTTAATTGAAATTTTATTGCCTTTACCGTCTTATCTTAGCTTTAAATATTTTCATAAACTTTCTGATAAGTTCAGATGTTTTAAATTGCAGTTTTCTTGATGTTGTCTGTGTCTTAGTTTCTTGTCAATCCTTAAAAACCTTTTTCATCCACATCTGAAATAAAACTCCAGCTATTGCAGTCTCAGTCTACTCAAGCTTGCTACATTAGCCCCCTGCAAGTCTTTTATCTTGATACATATCTGTTCTTGTCTACATCAAATATCCTATGCTTCCTATGACTAGGAGGGATTACAACTTCCTTACTAAACTCCAATTAAATAAACTAGCAATTTTCTTTTTGTATATCAGAGCAGCAAGATAGCCGGACCTAATGTAGAATATTAGCTCAGGTGTCTGAAGCTTAGCTTCAGTGATTAATTTTCAGCTATGATTCTTTCCTTCCTTGTCTGTACAGCTGAGATTACCAGGTGGTTTCCTAGCAAACACTGGATGGGACTAGCACTCTGTTTTCAGGAGGAAACACCATTAAGGACATTCAGTTTCCTGCATTTAAAAACCATTTCTCTTTGCTTGACTCCATTATGGTACAGAAAGCTGATATTCTTTCTCCTACACCAGTCTTATTTATCAGCCTTTCCATGAATTCATTAATCCTAAAGCTCCCTCAAAATATCTAATCTCCTGTTCTGAATTCCTTTCTACTGATCTGTGATGATGATTACTGAAAGATTTACTATAGAACTTTTGACTCTTGAGTTCTGCATCCCTTCCCACACAACAGTTTTTCCCATGTGTCACCCATACCAAGCCATTCTGGCATGAAATTAAAAATGTTTTTATTCTTTAAATATTCCATTACCTCGTTTTTCTAGAAAAGATGGAAAGGAATCAAATATTTCCTCTTTTAGAAAATTTCAAAGGAATAAACCTGCTAGTCTGTAGCTCAAGTCTAGAATCTGGCTGCTGGTCATTGCAAATTAAAGTGAAGACATGGGCAAAATTCCCAGTAGTCGAAAAGGAAGGGGTATGGTGCGCTCTCTAGACTTTTAGCTTGTTGCATCCCATTCATTTAATACTCGGTAGTCAAATCTGGCTTTTATCCTCATAGACTTTTATAAATGTTCATCACACAACTTCCCTGAAATAGAATTAGACTATTTCTGCTTTACAGGAAAGGATTCATCAGAGAAGTTAAATGAATACATCATGATAAGATCAAGATGAAAAAATCAAGTTGACCAAGATTTCCAGTCTCTCTCCATATATAGCTATGTCTGTTCTTGTTTTATGGCCAGGACAGACACTCCTTTGTATCCTATCATGCATCTGGTAGCTGTGTTGAAAGAAAATGTAAATATGAGCAGAGCTACTGTTTCATAGTGGCTGCTGCTACTCATGTCATTGAAGAGCTGCTTTTAAACCTTTTCCTGACAAAATGTTCATTTCATTACATCCTCCTCATGCTGAGAACCTAAGTAATGATGGGAGCTGAGTAGATCAAGGCCATGGATACTGGCTGTATTGACACATGGTCACGTCATAGAAGAGTTAGATCTATGGAAAGGTATCATCCTACTCAAAAATCTGGTTTGCTTATGCTCTTATTCCACCTTCTCTTTTTCCTCCAGAGTGGGTGAGTGAAAGAAGTGATGGGTCTAAATAGAAGAGAAGGCTTTTAACATGATGAGGGGTAGCAAGCAAGGAATTGCTTATGGATTGAAGAAATTCTGTCAAGCTTCTGCTCTTTGCAACAACTTCACATAACGTGCCATGCCACTAGATTTCAGGTTTTTTAAATTAGAGAAGACAATTTTGATCCTCACTGTTAACCTTATATATAGCATAACTTTCTGCTTCAACAACATGCTATCAAATGTCTGGCTTCAGTTTTAAGTGTGTATATTCCTTGACTTCCTTAAGTCAAGCAATGCTTTTCTTGGAGTATCCTACTTGACTCAGTGTTGTCTATGATATATGCAGTTAAACTGCAATAGTAAGGAAGGTATCACAGTGGGATTTCCAGTGACTGTTTTATATGCTGAGAAGAATCAATAACTTTTGAGTTTAAGACTTGGTTTTGCTCACATATATCCTTGAACAAGTCAGTTTGCTTTTGGGGAAGAATCCTTCAAAGTTACAGAAGCTATTGGTACAGTTACAGCTTTTGCAGGTATTAAGCATGGCTGTGAACAAATGCTAGGTTTATTTCCTTCCCTTTGCTTCTTTGGTATCAGTTGTTTGGGTCTTAGACTCATACTTCTTTTATGATACATTCTTCTTTGGTCTTTCAAGCAGGAAGCTATAGAGGACCTAGAAAAGGACAGCTGGAAATGAGTGTCAAAAATGTTGATTCTTTTTGACTCATACATTCCCTCAGCCCACACACCTCCCTAGTTATTTCTTTGGAAAGAACCAGTCAGGAAATGCAGTCTGTTTATGGTCCTGTTAAGACCTTCTACAACTCACTTTTTTCATTCAGTCTTTTATATCTAGCAAGTCTCTTTTTTAAGGAACGTGCTGTTGCTATGCAACTGCAAATGAACCATATAGGGAAAGGGAGCAGGGAAGGCTGAAGGCGAGAGGGAGGTAAAAAAAGAAAGATGTTCTTGGGAAAAAAAAAAAAAGTGGGAAGTTATAGACTATGATTTGAAAATTAGAGAGGAAAAGCTTTTTCTTTAGCTGTGAAGGCAAGAGGCGGAAACAGGGGAAATCTCCTCCCTTGCCCTCCACTCCTTTTCTTCACCTTGTCCAATTGCCTCTAGCTTATAGCTTGTCACTAGATGATTGAACAATTGGAGAAAGGAGTTTCTGTGATTGAGGTGTCTGACTGGGATTCAGGAGGTCTGTCAGGTATACCCTGCTCACCAATTGCTTTTCTGGGTCACCTAAGGCAAACTGTTAAATTTCCTGTCTTAATTTAATTGGTCTAAAATAGGGATGATGCTTCTGATTTTTCTGCCTTGTCAGTTTAGACTACACGAACTTCTTAATAAGCACTGGCTCAGCATCCCAGTGAGGTCTCAGGGTCATTTTGCTTTAATGTTTTTACATAGAAAATAGTAGTGAAATAAGCATCATCATCATCACACATTACCTTCCCACTCTGATGGTGCAAAAGATCTTATAGCTCTTGATGTGGAGCTATGGCATGTTCCCATTCTATCTCATCCTCCACACTTCAGGGCTGTGCTTCAAATGCTGGAATACTTAACTTCACCCCATCTAACTGCAGGCCTTTGCAAGGAAGTATATATGTTCCTTAGAAATCCAGACCCCTTCTGAGCTCAGTGGATATAGCTCTAGATCTAATTCACACTTCAGAAATGCCTATTTTGCTTTCTTCAGAACATCTTCTAGCAAAAGTCTACGGTAAATAGGTGCCAAACACGGGTATCTAAGTTAATTCTCTACAGTTGAATTAGATGTATTCAGGCCCGTATCGTTTTCACCTCCTTTTTGTATGTATTTTACTGTGTGGTGTTTTCACACAGTGGAAATCTGCCCTCCTGAAAAGAAATTTCCAAACAGAGGAAGAAAATCAGCAGAAGGTGGAAGTGAGCCCTGCAAGAAAACTGGCAGGACGATGCTGCTTCATTTAGAATTAATTTGTTTGTGCAGGGTTGTTAAAGTAAAAGTGGCATTTTACTTGCTCTGATGAAGACGGAATTAATTTCATGAAGACAGAATTAATTTCATTATGTTTAACATTTCTGCTTCTTTGAGGTATTTGCTGGTCTTCAGCCTTTTTGCCTGTGATAGAGGATCACTTAGAAACATAATTAAGAGTAAAAGCACCACTGTCTGTACTGACATGACAGCGCTTCCAAATATTAAGTTCTTATCTCCGGCTTTCAAGTTTTTTCAGGGTTTTGTTTTAATAATTGGTGTGGCTGATGTGCTAGTCACTGTCCTTTCAAAATGAGGAGCAGTCATCATTGACCATGAAATAAGCTATGGTTAGAATTGGTGAGGATTTCGGCTCACTGTACCTTACCGTGTATCTTCATGGGACAAGTTAAGTCTTGTGTACCTTCAATATCCTTCATTTATCTTACCTCTTCAGATAATAAAATCTTTAGTAGAAGAGCTCAGGCCTCAGGCAAAGGATCTAAGTGGAGGATCTAAGGCATCTCAGATCAGGAGGTTAAGATTTGTTTTACATTATCTGCCTGTAAGTGGGTCCTTGTTAGGATGGTGGTTAACCTTAATCTTGCTAATTCAGTGGTTCAGGCTGGACAGATCTTTGATTAAAATGGACTTCACTGTGTGTTTTCAGATTCTCTATCATAATGGAGGGATCTCATTTCTATCATAACTACTGCTGAGCAGCTAGAAACACAGACAACTGAGGAGCTGTTTCACTGGCCCGCTCAGCTATGCCAATGAACTACCAACCCTCTGTACCTTTCAGCTGCTACTGATATAGATGAACTTTGTTCTTCTGTAGCTTAAGAAAATGCTCTGTACCCCCTCAACATTGCCAGGAGCCAGGATTGAAGTGGACGTGTGGTATTTGCATAGTAAAACTGAATATTTTCTAAAACTATTGATACTTTCATTTTGGTTGGTTGGTTTGTTCCAGTAATACCAGCAATGAACTTCTCTTAATCTTAGTTGTTCCTGCAGCTTTCATTATAACCTTTCTGGCTGCTCATGGCTTGAATGGGTGTACTGTTTGCTGAGTAAGACACTGGCTGGATGGCTGGGCCCAAAGCATTGTGGTGAATGAAGTGAAATCCAGTTGGTGGCCGGTCACAGGTGGTGTTCCCAAGGGCCCAGTACTGTGGCCAGTTCTGTTTAGTATCTTTATCAATGATCTGGACAAAGAGAGTAAGGTCACCGTGTGTCAGTTTGCAAACAACACCAAGCTGGGCAGGAGTGTTGATACGTGGCTCAGGGATCTGGGGTTGTTTAGCCTGGAGAAAAGGAGGCTCAGAAGAGATCTTACTGCTCTCTACAACTACGTGAAAGGAGGTTGTAGAGAGGTGGGGGTCAGTCTTTTCTCCCAAGTAACAAGTGATAGGACAAGAGGAAATGGCCTTAAGCTGCGTCAGGGGAAGTTTAGATTGGATATTAAGAAAAATTTCTTCACTAAAAGGGTTGTGAAGGAATTGGAAGAGGCTGCCCAGAGAAGTGGTGGAGTCACCATCCCTTGGGGCTGTTTAAAGGATGTGTAGATTTGGCACTTAGGGATGTGGTTTAGTGGTAGACTTGGCAGCATTAGGTTAATGGCTGGAATTGATGATCTTCAAGATCTTTTCCAGCCTAGAGGATTCTATGATTCTATGACCCTGATGACCTAAGAGGTTTCCTCTCTATTCATAGCTTCCTTAAAACACAACCCTTAAAAATACACTCAAGATTTCCTGCCCTGAGAACAAGGGTAATCTGTATATACATTAAACAACCTACATATTCATGAGCAGAAAGTGTTACACACATTGAGAAGATACATGTCCATTAAAAAAGCTGTTAAGATATCATTTCAAAACCAGTCAAGAATGAATCAGGTGGCCTTGTCCATTTCCATAAAGTTATAGAAAGAAGGGAGTAGAAATGTGAATTAAACAAAGTGACATTTTTGCTTAACAACTACATGTCTTTAATGGCAGGTTTTCCTGCCTTTATCTTGTCTGCATCTGCTGTGTCTGTCAAGCATGGCAGAGAGAATTTGCCTCCTACCTCTTCTTCTGTGATCCATGCCTTCAAGTTGTAGCCTTTATCCTTGTTTTGTTATGAAAGAGGTATTTCTCTTCATGAAATTTTCTCCTCTTCATATGAATGGCTGGCATGGATTAGCATATATCTGCTGCACTTAATGTTCAGCAAATGACCTTTCATGGCACAGTAATGCATTCTGGTGCTGATAACTTTTGAATGCTTCAATATACTACCTGTCTACCAGCTGCAGCATGTGCAGCACTGTGCTTAAGGGGAATGTATGGGAATGGTAATTGTCCAAGCCTCAGTTCACAAATCTTCCTAATATCTTAGACCTCTAAAACCCTGCAGTGTGTGAGCCAACATGAGGGAAAGGTGAGTATTGTGTGGCAGAGGTTCATGTAGATGGTTGAGAAGAGAAACATACCTTTTTCAATGCAGTGCCCCTCTGAGATGGACTCCTCCCTTTAAAGTAATTCTCCAGGACTAACAATTTAACCCAATTGTATCTGCTGTGTAATTTATAGTATATATATTTTGCTGCAGTGACATAACATGTAAATGCGAATGATGATCAGGGCTGTAGTGCCACATTTTTAAACTAAATAATTAAGAAAGTTGCTCCAGTCCATTATTAATTATCTAAATAACTGTTAAAAATTTCAGAGACTGTGAACACTTACCTCTTCCACTAATTAAACAGAACATGCTCTTGAACAGGCTTTCTGAAAATCAGAACACTCAAGTGCCTGAATTTGGAAGACTGATATGTTGTAAGTTGATTATGTCTCAACTTACCTCTTAACTAAATAAATGTATTCACTAATCTGTTAAGATGCCTTCATGACAGATACGACTAACCGTATAATTTTGTTCCTGTCCTTCCCTGGCAAAACTTTGCCACTGTCCTATTTATTTGCTCAGTTCATTATGTTATGCCTAAAATTAACCTGAAAATTATTCAGTACATGCAAGTCCAAACACACATTTGGGTCCTGTAGAATACTTGAAAATGCTAATGCAGTTCTAATAGCAAAATTGGTGTACTGTGAAACTCAGTGAGTTACTTAGTGTTTATAAATTATTTTGGAATGCTCAAATTGCCATCACATTGCTGAAATAATAACAGTAATAATGATCATGATGATAATGTTTCTTGCTACTGTCAGATATCAGTACTCTCAGAAGAATGTGATAAACCTAAGACAGGAAATTCTTTTAGTTTAAAGACAACTGGGTGAGATTACTCTTGTCAACTACATTACATTGAGGGTCAAAAGTATCCACAGAATATGATACTCAAGAGGAAGGAACCTTATTTCAGATGCAGCTGTTGTACTCAAAGACAGCTCCATCTTCCAGAGAACATGTGTATCCGACAGTCAATCCCACCATGGTCCCATGGTACATACACTGAAACGTTACCAACTGAAGTTCCTGTTTCAGGTTTACTCAAAATGTCTGACTCAAAAGGCAAATTTGATCTAGATTATTTTATGTGAGACTGCCATTGCTCTTCCCTGCTGGTCTACCTTTATGCCAAACACAGCTGTCTGCCCATGGTCAGCATAAAAGTCATTATGTGTTCTGGATAGACGTGCAATCAAGTGGATCATCAGCTCAGATCAGAGCAGTGTTGTGTATGATCCAATATAGCACTACAGCTTTAGTAAGACATAATTATGAGCATAAGAAGTATCAGTTTAAAATCGGGGATGATTTAGCTAAATGCAGTGGGACACAAATTATAAGCTCACTGACTTTATGAGCTAATCAGGATTAATACAGTATCATCTATGAGCTCAGTGAGGTTCCCCACGTTTTTGACAAGTATAAAACTTTGTTCATCTTTTAGAAGGAGTAATTTGAGCATGAGGTGATTTCTTTTACATCACCTATTATGTAGAAAGAAAGACTCCATTTCAGATATTGTAGGGTAATATACATGTCGTTGTTCTCATTATGCTGTGAAACAGTTTCTGGAAGCACTGAGCTGCAAAATGTGTATTGTTAATCATTGGGTCATTAACCTTAACAATGTCAATGCATTCCCCTATCAGATTCAACTAAATGACTGCCCAAGGTAATAGTTAAGAGAACATTTCACACAGATGAACATATTAATGCTTTATTTGGTTCTAAATGCAGTGTGAAGGATTTAGGTAGGAGCTAATAGATGTGAAGAGGGAAAAAAAGAGCACAATTGATAAAAAGAAGGTGAAAACTTCCCAAAAGAAAGTGAGAAGTCCACAGATTTCTGCAGCTGAGAACAGCATACCTATCTCACTCTATTTTTAGTTGCAATCCTTCGGATAAAAAATTATGCTATTTTGAGGAGGATTTAAATCAAAGACGTGAGGTTTCATTAGAAGCCAGAGACTTTTTTAACATCTAATCTCCAATATCAATAACTCATGTGAGTTCTCTGATCCTGTGTTTCCACAAATGCAGATGATGAGACTTTCTTTATTTGGCTACAGCTAATGGGTTTCTGCCTGAACTGTACTCTCCCTACATGTGGCAAAGAATGTTTTAGACATGCGTTTAATGGGAGACATCCAGTACAGTTGACCACACATGCATAAATCAAACACTGCACAAAGCATGTGTTCATTGCTGTCTTTGTATGAGATAAAAGCCCAGAAAGATGTCATTCAGACTTTGTTCAGAATTACTTACTTGGCAAGCTGACCTTTGGAGGCCTCTGTCCAGGCACATTCCTCAGATCTAGTCTAGAAATGGGTGAAAGGCTAGATTAATTTTCCTGGTGCTGGTCCTGGATACCACCTTTTCCAGGGACCCAAAGGAAGCCTTTAGTCATTTCCTCTGGGTCATTTCCATATGAGCATCATCACCCTGCCATGGGCAGGGACACCTCACGCTAGACCATGTCACCCCAAGCTCTGTCTAACCTGGCCTTGAACACTGCCAGGGATGGCTTTGGAGGATGTATAGGAAAAATACTCAGGTTGAAGGCCTTTTAAAACAACCACACCAAGCCTTTTCCACTGTCAGTCCTTTCAGAAAGCCTCAGTTCTGAGGCTTTCACACTTCGCTTGGAAGATTAAAACCACAAAATGACACATTTCAAAGTCAGTTCCTATTAAGCTGTGAGAGAGCGTAATAACTTACTTCTGTAAACATGTAGTATTGAGTCACATTTACTACTGAAACCAGTCCATCAGCATTGCTTCACTTAGCAATGAGCAAGGAAGAGCTGGTTCTCTATAAATATCTGTCGAGTGTGATCAAAAACCAGAGGTAGGAATTAATTAGGGGCTCTCAAAATAGAAAGTGTGATATTGGCTGGTGGGTGTTTGGAGGATCAGGCCACCTATTTTTCTAGCTTTAATTCCATTTCCTTACTTTTAGTTATGCTCCCCTGAATGACCTAAAATTTCACTCTCCTATCCTAACACCCTTTGCAGACTGTTACCATATTCTCTTAGTTGCTACTTAGGAAAATTATCCTATTGATTTCTACTGAAGTTGAAAAGTAGAAAATATTATTATGCAAAGGATTTTTTTGTTGTTAATATTATTGAAAAGTTCACCTAGTAGTTTTGTTGTTTCTCTCATATACATGGATATAAATCAGTTGTAATTTCTAGTTTGGCCCTTCTGGTTCCATGGGCTTGGAAGCAAAAATGCCATAGTGTTAATTCTAAGGAAGCTCTTTAATGTCATATGCCTTTTTGGGATTAAGGATTTGAATGTTGATGAGGGGGAGTGAGCTTTTGTCATCAATTTTAATGAGACATTTATAATCTCTCTTGATTGTATTTAGGTTTCTTGTTGTTGCTGGGGTTTTTTTATTTCACTCATTCAAGCAGTCACTCTATGAAAGCTTTTTTTAAGGACTCCAAATCTATTCTGGTAATGAAGAAATGAATGTCAAGCAAAGCAATTTTATCTAAATTTACAACTAATTCTCTTAGACAAGATCAAAACTGACATAAAGAAAATATCATTTATATGTAAAAAAAAGAGGACCAAGCTGAAACTCCCCAGTTACATCCGCTGGCATATAGTAAGGTGGCATTTTTAGCCATAAACAATTTGCCACACCTAATCCCAGTCGTTGCATGTCACATTTGCTTATCTAAGAATGAGAAAGTGTCAGTAATAATATTTTATAGGAATGAAGCTTCTGCAGCTGCTGCTTAGTCCAACAAGATTTAAGTTCTATTTCTGTACATGTTCTTAGCCTCCCATCCCACTCTCCTTCTTCAGGTAGTTGGAATTTGGCCCAAAGAAGCTAAAAGAAATGAAGAGCAAATAAGATAGCAAGATACAAGCCAAGCGTCTGAAGGAGGAAAAGCTTTTGCAACAGTACTAGTTGAGTATGGAACTGGGATTGTAGTCTTAGTATTTATCTGGACCACAAGATTTGTTCAGTCTGGGACAAGCTCTACCTTCTCTTTCAGCATAGTTTTGATTTTTCATTTTAATTTTGTTTTCTAGAATAGTCCTGACTCTTATCAACCTGACACCATTGTACAAACAGTGTAACCTTGCTTTTATAGTAGACTTGAAAAATCACTGGGTTATGCAAGGCAAATCTTTGCCCCTCTAGGCAGATTTTCATCTCTTTTTTGAAAGAGGATACTCCAAGTGCCTATAAATTCCACTTGCATTCTGGATGATACCATGCTCTAGAAGTGTTAGTAATAACCAGGACTGACTGTTCTGGGATGAGAGCAGTATGGTCTGGGAGCACTTTGTTTTTCTTCTTTGCTGCTGTTTATCTAGCCCACAGTGGAAACAAGCAAGCTGTTGCTGTAGATTTAAGCTTGCAATCCTACTTAGCCTTATGGATAAATCATTAGGGTGTTATTCCAAATCTGGTTTTGTTACTGCAAATCATCTGTTTGCATGCATAGCAAGTGTGACTCTTAAAGATGATCTCAGATGTGCTCCACATGGAGTACAGACACACTCAAGCAGCTTAATAAATTAGGTTGTGACTGGCAAACAAATACCTGATACTAAGACAAGCAGCTATAGCTGTATCTACACCATACTGCAGGAAATGAGACAGAGATCACCAAGATAATGCCTACGGGTTGGTGAAGAAATATAGTTGCACCTGCGTACTGTTGGCATTATTTTAATGGATGCTGAGAAACAAAGCTTGATACCTCAGACACAGGCTGGCATTTAGTGCTTTGGAATGTTGATTGGTGTCTCCTCATGATACCATATTGTACTATGTCAGCCAACCACCTCAAGTCATCCGTAGCTTCAGGGTCCTCACATTTTAATTTATTCTGTAGCATAAACATGTCCTGCATGTTTGTAACTTGGAAAATCAAAATGCCTACAATTGTGTCCTCATACAGCCATTGCTTTCGTTGTGATGGAAGTATAAAATACGTTTTAACTACGTGATAGTTAAGCCATTAAAATGTCTGTGTCTAAAATGCAAAGCTTTTCATTAGCATTTACATAGCCTGCACATATTTAGAACTATCCTTTCTCATTGACTATGCTTTGTCCCTATCTTTTTTAGTAATCAAACAATTCTGATTATACAGTTTTGCTTTCTCTGTCTGAATATTTATATAGATAATGATCTAGGAACGACACTGTAATACTTAGCTGATAATACGATGTGCTGTTGATTAGTTCCAACTGCTTGAGAATATCTAGGCTGACAAATTTATACTCTGGATAAATTGTTATTTTATTCATTTTCTTAACCTTAATTATACATAGTTCAACCAGCTTTCTAAACAATAAGTACGGCAGGAAAATAAGTTAGTAAATCAGAAAATACTACTGTGATGTTTCTATACTTAGCAAAGAAACAACAAAGTTCTAGACCTAGTTCATGCAACTAGGGTGAACGTGTCCATGCTGTTCTTTTCCAAATATTCCTTCCAATATAGTTACTTCCCTCTTGCATTAATGCTCCAAAAGTACAGGCATTTTATTTTCTTCTGCTGAAGTAGCACTTTTCACATTGAAGGCCCTCGAGGGAAGCAGAAACTCTGAAACACGAAGTGCGATTTATGCTTGCCTTGTAAAATGCCAAGGAAACTGCTTGAAGACCATAATAACCCTTGCTGCTCATTCCATGAACATGCCTATGGAAAATGTTAATTTAATCAACAAATTATAGCTTAACACAAAGCAAGGAGTGTGGAAATACTGGCAGAGGAAGAGGAAAGGTCTCTCATAATTTTTATGATTAATCATGAATTGGAGCCTCTTTATTATTCGTGCATAAATGAAGAATTTATCGTAAATGGATTATGTTGCACTTCTCATTCATTTTGTTTCCTGACTTACATCTACATACATGTCCTATCAAAATTTATGAGACCTCCTTTATGCTGACATGAATGCATTTTAATGAAACTGTTGATTTTTACTTTTTGTCATGTCAGGGATGTTGTTAGAGAGGGAGATCAAACAGAGAGCTCATACTCTTAGAGGAAACCCTGCAGCTTTCACGCTGGTTTCTACCAGCATTTTTAGCCCATGGATACTGATCACGGGATGCCTCGCACAGTCTAAGTGTTCCCTGCCAAATGTTGAAGCAATGAAGTTAGAAATAGGAATATTGGAATGAAGAGGAACAGAAATAGATTTCTACAAGTCAGCTTAAAGATCCATTTGCAGTAGGGCAATATCACATTTTTCAAAGGCATATATTAACTGATTAGATCACCTGCAAATGGAGCGTTAATTAATAATATTCGTAATACAGTGCAATACAATTACATTAGCAGGAAAAGCTGTCAGATATATTGTAGCTATGCCATTCAGGCATTAATCCTAAAGATAATGGACCAAATTTTGCTCTTTTTTTTTTTTTTTCAGGTTATATGTGAAGTAAGTCCAGTGACAAAGGCTGTCTCTATCTTCATGTGTGTGAATAGTGAGTTTGTCCATTATCCTTTAATAAAAAGCTTTCTGAAAAATATCTGCCACTGAGGCACACTTGGCATCTTTTTGGTTGATAATAATTCAAAAGACAATATACTGGGTCTCAGCTCTGCAGCTTGAGATGTACATGGAGGAAGGCCATGGAGGGAAAGATGGGGCTTAGAGTCAGTTTTATACAACCCTAATGCTAAATTCAGGTAATCTTGACTTCACTCTAATTATTGTCTACCTAAGAAATCTGCAGGTAAAAATTTTCACCTGCAGTAGATGGAAGTCCAAGGACCAAAAAGCACAAAGCTTTAATTTAGCAGATTAAATCAGTTTAGGATTCCTGAAGTATTAAAATAGCTTATGCTGTAGCTGGACTCTCCAGCACAGCAAAAAGAAGTGTATGGAACATTGTTCTGACCATTTGCGTTTGTCTTTAAACCTTCTCCTCTTCTGATCAAGCTGTCTGAAGAAATCCCTTTTGTTGTTGTGTTTGCACTTCCTGTGATCTGGGTATCATACTACTTAATGTAATGAACATTGCTAACTCACTATAAAAACAGTAGCAATTGAAAAAGTAACTGGCATCATTATTATCCTACCTTTAAAACACAGTGAATTTGACTTAGCAGCTTAGTTTCTGAAAACTATTTTCATTTTCAAAAATGCATTAACAAATCAGCAACCAAACTAGAAAATTATCAAGATGAGATGAAACTAAAGGATTGATATAGGGGGCTTGAGCATCTCTCGTATGCAGACAGGCTAAGAAAGTTGGGGCTCTTCAGCCTGGAGGAGAGAAGCTGTGTGGGGACTTCATAGCAGCCTTCCAGCACCTGAAGGGGACCTACAAGAATGCTGGAGAGAGACTTTTCATCAGGGACTGTAACAATAGGACAAAGGGTGATGGGTTTAAACTTAAATGGGGGAAGTTCAGGTTAGATATAAGGAAGAAGTTCTTCACAGTGAGGGTGGTGAGGCACTGGAACAGGTTGCCCTAGGAAGTTGTGAATGCTCCAACCCTGGAGGTGTTCAAGGCCAGGCTGGACAGAGCCTTGTGTGACATAGTTTAGTGTGTGGTGTCTCTGCTCATGGCAGGGGGGTTGGAACTAGATGATCTTAAGGTCCTTTCCAACACAAACCATTCCCTGATTCTATGATATTACAGTTGCAGACAAACCCTTTTCACTCTCCAGGACTGTACTATCTAGAGTCAGAAGGGAATTATCCGGTTCCTGCAGAAAAGCATTTTCAATTCATACATGAAAGCTGAAGTCTGGTCAGAGTCCATCTGACTCCTTCGATACATGAGCTGCCTCCTTGATTGAAAAATTAAGAACATAACTAGGCATATATTTAATGAAAAATATGATTTACTGCAGCTGGAGTTTTTTACTGGGATTGTAAATGACTTGTGCTCTCTATAGTTTGTATAGCAATAGATCAGTACAAGAGGAGGATCCTATTGCAAAGCCCATGTCTGTTATACAAAAGGACACAAAACCAGATGTTCTTTTACTATGCTTAGCATTTAGGCTAAAGCTCTGGGAGGAAAGGGAAGATGAAATAAATCAATAAATACCATTATTTTCCCCAGTGAAATAGGTTTAATACAGACTAGACATATATCCTCCCTCACTCAGAAAAAGGGACCTGCAACAGTGTTGTAAGGGTCAGAAAAGGGCAGAGGAGCAATGGGGCCAAGCATGAGGAGGCAAGTGATAAAGTTGCCAAGGGAGCAACATGTAGTGGGTGTAAATGCATAGCTTCACACAGTCAATAGAAGATATTGATTTAGTGTACTCCGGAGGCTACTGATGGCAGAAACACTCCAGTACAAGACAGCATTACACATTGGAACTTCTTGGTCATCAAATATTTATCCCAATACTATCCAAGATATATAGCCAACAGCACTAGTAATAAGTAGTTTTCCTATTCCTACACTGTCATTACAACCAATGCTAATTCATTTTGGGAATGCATACTGAGATTAATTGTCTATCTTATGAATTCTCTTTATTAGCATCATCTGAAGGAACAGAATGGAACTGTGCTTTGCAATGCAAAAGTAAGACTTCGTCATCCATAGACTGGGGGCAGACAGACTTAGAATAATAAAGCAAGTGAATTTAACAGTCCTGTTTAATGGCAGGAGAAGATAGGTAGATGAGAATAGAAGAGAGAGGGAACAGGGAGTGAAAATCATGCAGAGTGTACAAAAGCACACATGGATAGGTGGAAAGGAGTGATCCCAGGGTGAAAATAGGATCAGGGAAAACAGCTGTTAAGCAGATTTCCTTATGACAAAGCAGCTTCACTACTTGTGATGTATGTCTTGAGTGTACACACAGTGTTTCTGTGTAGGACAATCATTTAGGAGACATGTAATTCAGATGTTCACATCCGTAAAGGTGTGAGAGTACAGAATGGGATAGTCTGCTCTGCTTATCAGGGGACTTTGTATTTCCAGGATCTCCTTGGTGCTGCAGTTAACTCATGACCAATATTAATTTGAAGGTAATTTAAGTGCAGCTGTACTCTACTGAAGACACATTTAGCACTGTGTTTTGGACATATCCTTAGTTTATTTAAACAACAAGCTTTGCAGTGAACTAATAGAATTACTCTAGTAATTTTCATTTCAATACCATTAGTTTGGGAATACTCTTTCTTCAGCGATATGATGCTCCTGCTTCTTGTCCAGTTTGATCTCCAAGGAGTATGTAGTCAATAAAAAGTGTAGGGGAAGATGTGGTTCTGTTGACTGTATACTTCATTTTTTTAATGAAAGCAGGTAGGTTGGAAGTGCCTTGAAGCAGCTCAGTATTATCTGAGAATACCACATTGTGCTAACTTGGTTTCAGGCCTATATTAGCCAGGCATTTTCTAATTTTTTTGATGCCTGAAGAGCTTTATATTCCTCCCTCATTTTTCCTCCAAAGAGAAGGAACTATTTCCACCTCAGAAAGAAAAAACAAATATGTAAAATAAAAACAAGTGCTTCTCCTATAGAACAATTAAAGAAACAGAATAACTGCATATATGTTCTGACCATAATAACTGGCATGTAAAACAAGGTGTTTGCCTGAGGTGACCAGCTGGCAGTTGTCTCTGGTGTGGATTCATATTCCTAGAATCTACAGTTGTGTTGCATTTGCTTAACTTACAGTAAAAAACACATATTTTTTTCTCTTATGAAAGGAACGGCAATCTTTTGTTATTTGACAAATACTTCCCATTAATCTGAATGTGACTCTGTTTCTAAAGTGATTTTTGATCCACACATCTTTAGAAAGCTTCCCCACTGCTTTTACTTCTGTACCTATATATTTCTTTACTTATTTATTCAAGCAAATAACCCAAACTTTTCTATGTCCCCCAGCTTCACCAGGGGATTCCATGACAGTTCCCATTACTACTAAGACACTCTCAACGACAGTTCTTAGCTTGCTTTAGGCCATTTCTTCTTTTCTTCTT
This sequence comes from Nestor notabilis, assembly GCF_000696875.1. Classification (NCBI taxonomy): domain Eukaryota; kingdom Metazoa; phylum Chordata; class Aves; order Psittaciformes; family Psittacidae; genus Nestor; species Nestor notabilis. Next base: position 18,519 of record NW_009943067.1, on the reverse strand, counting down.
CCAGTTGCCTTTTTTTTCATACACTGCTGATCACATCACAGCTTCCATGACAAGTGCAGCTATACAAGTAGAGGTTGCTAGACTGAAACTCAAGATGACAGTCTTCTTTGCAGTAAGGCATTTGCGTTGCTGGGTCCTCCAGAGGATAAGTGCCAGTACCCTCACTGAAAGTCAAGCTTTATATTTGAACAGTTGTGGAGCTGTAAAGAGTAGTGCTATGGTTTCATAGATCATAAAAAGGAATAAAAGTATATCTAGCAAGTGACTTAGTCTATTCATCAACAACTGCATTAATCCCTGGGGTAGCTATTGCACTCCTTGAAACAGCTGAGATTTAAATAACTAAGGTAACAGGTTCTTCTACCAAAACAATTGGAAATTTCTGTTAAAGGATCACTATACCAATGTAGTTATTAATATCAGTCTTAATTGCATTGCACAAGCCTTGACTTGATTGCTTATGTAGCCTTGAGAGGTCTAATCAAAGATAAGTGGGTAGGAAGGAGCAGTGCAAGGGACAGAAAGCATATTGTCTAGCTATGGTGTATTGTCTTTAGATGAAGAAAGAGTAGCTGGTGAGTTATCCCAGCATAAACACACAGATGCCAAATCTAACATTACATTGAGGAAGCTGTGTAAAAAAATCCTTCCAGTTTTGTACTGTAGCCAGTACAAAACCGGAGAGATAGGCAGAAGTAGGTCTGAGACAAGGCAGGTTTTAAGGAGGGTTTTAAAACTGGCATTCAAATTCCTTCACAAATATTTAGAGTGACTTTTTCAGCAGAGGATGTAAGGAGCAGAAGTGCTGTTAGGAAAAGAGGATGATCAATAACGGTGCAAAGTTGAGGGCTGGTATCTTGTTCAAATCACAGGACTTACAGGAACAGAGTGAACTAAATGACTGTTTAAAGGCTAGTGCTTTCATAAAAGCTTGAAAGCTTTCTTTGGGTATGTAAAGGATCAAGCCACATGTGATGGGAAGGATGCAAGCAAAGCAAGATGCCAAACCCAACAACTTGAATAGTGGTGTTTGCATGGATTGAGATCCCCGGTGGGTGGGCTGTTGATTAGTATTAAGGTGAAGAAGCAACCACACTTTATGTGTATTTATTTTTAATTCTTGATGTTGATATAGTAGTAGGATACCAGTGAAATTTGCTGAAGTCTGACACAGGAATGACAACCTGATGAATAGAAAATGTGTGAATTTTTAAATCCTGAGTTATTCCCTTATTTAAAAATATGTGTTTCTTCACAGGGCACTGTTACAAATCTGATCCTAGCTCGTTTTGTAGGATTTGAGATTCAGAGACCTCAGTTTTCACATCTGTGTATGTGTAAGAATTTTGGTAATGGTCAGGTGGTATGAGGTCAAAAAGGAAGACCACCTAAGCCACGAAATACAGGGCACTACACGAACCAGGATAATTAACTTTCAGCCTGGAGAAGAGAAGACTGCGTGGAGACCTCATATCAGCCTTCCAATATCTGAAGGGGGCCTATAAGGATGTTGGGGAGGGACTCTTCATTAGACACTGTAGTGATAGGACAAGGGGTGATGGGTTCAAACTTAAACAGGGGAAGTTCAGGTTAGATATAAGGAAGAAGTTCTTCACAGTGAGGGTGGTGAGGCACTGGAACAGGTTGCCCAAGGAAGTTGTGAATGCTCCAACCCTGGCGGTGTTCAAGGCCAGGTTGGACAGAGCCTTGGGCGACATAGTTTAGTGTGTGGTGTCCCTGCTCATGGCAGGGGGGGTGGAACTAGATGATCTTAAGGTCTTTTCCAACCCAAACCATTCTATGATTCTATGATTCTGTACAGAAATTGTATGTATTACGTTTGGTTCCATTTAGCAGTGACGAAATAGGCTCACTCAACTGTGTCATCAAGATATGTATTTTTCTGAAACAGCACAATACATGATGCATTAGGAAGAAATCAAATATTGAGTAAACACTGAAGCAACAGCTTGATAATTGTTAGGGTTCTGAACTGCTCAAGCGACAACTTTGGCTATGCTAATTCAATAGACAAACTTCTGAAAGTAATGAAAGTCATGGATTATAATTTAATATAATGAATATAGAGAACACTGAAGTCAACTCTCATCTGGAAAATAATGGACTCAAAAAGAAGATGTACAGAACCCAGTCCAACTTTTGAGTGAGGTCCAGGCCTCTCCCTCATCTTTCCTCAAGGAACAAGGCTGAATTCCTACAGTAAGAAAAAAAGTCACACCTAGTTAAATCCTTTATGGAAGTACATAGGAGCAAAAATACAGGATTTAGATTACATGAATCACCTTAATTTTGGCACAAGAAGCTTCTGCATATGTAACTTCAGAAGATCAGGTAGTGTATGTTACTGATATGGATATTCCAAATGGGAATAAAAGTAAAAATGTGATAAAAACCTCCCAACACTTGATAAGCAGAACTATTTACAGGTAGCAGGTGATTAATTTCTTTTATTTATATGTGTATGACAGGATGATTTGAAAGAAGTAATATTCTATTACTCAGAGAGATGTTGATAAACGATTGACTAAAATGAGAGCAGAAATCAGTAATATGTGGAAGGAATTGTTTTTCCATAGGCAAAACAAGAAATAATTTCAGTGATTTAGAAAATGTGTGTAAGTTTTCTCTATTATTTAACTTTCTTACATAAAAAAAACCCCAACCATAAACTTTTTGACTGTAATAAATGGTCTCCTTCATCCATTACAACTGTTAGGGAAAAAATTGGTCTTAGGTGTTTTCAGTATTTTCTAGCACTTTTCAGGTTTCAGGGTTTCAGTTACAGACTTCCTCCCTTCCCCTCCCCTCCCCCTTCATGGATATGCCCTAATAATCAACTGCACTTTGGGATTTTGGGTTAAAAGTGGTCTCAATAATTTTACATTTGATAAAGAGGTAATTCTTTCAATAGTTTCCAGAGCAGATCTGAACAATGTGCTGTGCACGTGAAAGAAACTTCTTGTACAGAGAGAGAATGCCTCAAGGACTGTTTGCAATCATATTGCAAAGCTGGTCTCTTCTCCCAAGTAACATGTAATACAACAAGAGGCTAGTGGCTTCAAGCTGTGCTGGGGAGGTTTAGATTGGATATTGGGAACAATTTCTTCCCCAAAAGGTGGTCAGGCATTGGAACAGGCTGCTCAGGGCAGTGGTGGAAACACCGTCCCTGGAAGTGTTCAAAAACCATGTAGATGAGGCTCTCAGGGACATAGTTTAGTGGTGGCCTTGGCAGTGTTGGGGAATGGTTGATGATCTTACAAGTCTTTTCCAACCTAGTTCATTCTACCATTAAAAAAAGGAAAAAAGACCCCTTCCCACTGGCATAACCAGTTTGGCTTTTTATTAGGTAAGTTTTAAATTGATGTCACTATTTGGGCTAAGGAAGGGAAGAGTGGTATCATTTAGGAGTGAGAGATCCTCACATGTATCTGAATCCTGCATTCTGGCACTGTTTGGTTAGTGGCATTCTGCATGGGCTCGGGCTGGTTGGGTTATGGTGAACATGAATGTGCCTCAGAAAAGAAAACATGGGGTCTAGCAGCATCAGTCCCAAAATTCTCAGTGATATCTTATGAAGGAAGTGTGGCTGTACTATACCCTGTGAAGGACTCCCATATCATTTCAGGAGGGCTAGGATTTCAGTCATGTATTTTGAGATGGATGCTTACACCCATTGTGACAACCTGTGATGTGCTTCTCAGTATGATAGCACCACTGTGTTATTTGTGGTGGCATGTGGAAACAGAGGATGGGGCTATCCCATCTGTTCTTTGCAGTACAGAATAATGAGGCTCACCTTTTTGTCACTCCATACTCCAGCCATAGTTGTAGTTATAAAAAGAAGCAGCTACTCTTTTAATATTCCCTCTCTAGAAAGGGAAGGCTTTATGAGCAGTGGGAATAGGACATAGGCCTTATGATTCACCAGCCAGACTAGCTGAGGTAAGATATTTTAAAGGCCAAATAATTTACTCCTCACTCTGAATGAGGAAAGCTGTTGCACAGGCAGTGTTCTGCCTAAGCAGTAATTAAACCCTTCTTTTTTTCTTGGGTTGGTTGCTTCTTGGTGAGTAGCTCCTATGAAGGTAATAGCTCCTGGTAGCTCCCATGCCACTAACTATTGCTGCCCATCTAAGTCTCATCTTGCCCAGTGCTAGACTGCTTTGACAATACACAGGGACAAATCTTGACTTGCCCCAATGTTGGTGGGAGCTGAGGGTTGGTATGGGATGCTCTCAGCACCTCACTTTCAGATCCTATTGCATTTTTACTGCCATCCAGCAGTCTCCATGGCAACCCTTGCTGCAGCACAGTCCCTTACACATTGCATATGTGCAGCACAAGTTTTAGTCCTGCTTTTAAACTCCTTAATTGTTCTTTTGTGAGTTTCTTTTTTTGTGGACTTTAATACAGATAATGAGTCTGTTTTGTTGCCAGATGAACACTTAGGTATCTTACCAGTAGTCCTTTCTGGGTCTAAATCATGCAGTAATGATCAAGTGTCTTTTTCCTACACTTTTTCCCAAGGTTAGTTTATAAATGCATGTTGGTAATGCCAGTGGTACAGCACTGGTGTTGGCACTGCTAAGTCTACATACAAGCCAACAAGACAATCAGCATGCATGCAGTCATGCATGATCATTTTTGGAGCCATTGTACAATATTTATGGTTCTTTATGCTTCATCTGTTCTGAATTACATGTCTCTTTCAGCCCTGTTGAAAGCCTTGTGCAGAGGGTGAGGCTATTATTGTGCAGTTTATTCAGGACAGCATAAATTATAGAATATTGTTACCAACTTCAAACCTTCACAAACTGTATCTGTATGAATACAGTTTAGCCAGTACCCATGATGCACTGTCAAGGATTAAAAGAATATCATAGGGCAGCCTGAAGCAGCCAGCATCTGCTTTTGGACACCTTGTCTTAGCAGAGACATTGGCCACAGGAAATCACTTCTTTTCCATTGGTAGGACTTTACCTCTCTGGCTCCTAAGACATGCTTTTGCAAGAGAAGAAAAGAAAAAGAAGAAGAAATAGAAAAAGAAGAAGTAGAAGAAAAGAAAAAAAAAAGTAGAAAAAAGAAAATAGGAAAAAAGAAAGAAAAAGAAACTCAAAAGAAAAAGACCTCAGAGGGATAACCCCCAGTTGACAGATGAGTAATGGAGAGTCCTTGGAAAGCAAATAAAAAGTTTCATTGATGTTACCACACTGCTTCCAAAAGCACATATAAAGGAACTCAATCAATGTGTGTAGACCAAGCATTTAACCTAGCCTGACCTTCTTGAAACCAGTCCATCTCTTCCCTTGTCTGATCTCTTGATCTTGTCTGAGTGTTGAGAACATTGTTTGCAGGAACACATAAAGGGGAAGGATCCACAAGTGGACAGTGACATTCAGGGACTTAAAAGAACTGGAGATTTCTAATGTAAAGTAGAACATTTTATCTGTCTCACGTAGTGTTTCAATGGAAAATATAGTTTTGAGTGGTTTACATCACAAAGAGCGTGGAGGATAAAATTCATTGAAGCTCATGAAGCATTCAGCTAATAGATTCATCAGTAGAATAGCTTGGAAATACTTTTACTTTACAAAATTGCATTATAATTTATTAGCATTTTAAAATAATACAGTTTTTTGGGTGAAATTTCCCAAGAGAGAAAAATTCCTTCCATTTGATTCACAGTGAATGGTGAAAGTAGCACAAGTCTTTCCATAAAAACGCTTCTGTGGAGAAATGAAGCTGGAATGAGAAAACTCTGCAGCTGAAGAAAGGCTGGAACACATGTCTGTTATTCCCAGATGTATAATCCAGTCTCTCAATGATACCAAATGATAGATCTGTATGTTATAAAAAACCATTTTGTCTAAAAGGGTGTCTGACAAGCTTTATATATGATAGGAAATTTTACAGACGTGAGTTCCATCCTGATCCTAAAACTTAGGGTTATAAACAAATGCAGAGAGTCCAGCAAGAAACAATATCACAGAATCACCTCATTTTCCAGTGCTTCCTACAGCCTAAATTAGTGCTTAAAGCTAGCTAGTCTTATGCAAAGGCACCTAGTTCTCCTAAGGTACAGAATAAGGAATATAAATAACTAACCAGGGTATTTAGGTTGGATATAAGGAAGAAGTTCTTTACTGTGAGGGTGGTGAGGCACTGGAACAGGTTGCCCAGAGAAGTGGGGAATGCTCCATCCCTGGCAGTGTTCAAGGCCAGGCTGAATGAGCCTTGGGAGACATGGTCTAGTGTGATGTGTCCCTGCCCATGGCCATTGGAACTAGATGACCTTAAGAGCCTTTCCAACCCTAACTATTCAGTGATTCTATGATACTATTTCAATCCCACCCCAGAAACTTGGAGTCATTTATGAGCCATTTTTAGGATCTAGTCTGAAATAACTTGCCCAGTAATACCAAGAAACCTTGCTAGAAAAGCTGAGCCCAGGTCTCTGACATCAACTGAGCAGTCAGCTTCTGTTTGTACATCGTGCAGAGAAAACTCACAGTCATCCTAAAGCTGCAGCCTTTACCAAAGTGTTTTCCATAGGAAACATTTGCCAAACAAGTAAAACAATAGCACAGAAAGATGCTTTTGCTTTTAATGGAGAGGATGAGATGAAACATACCTGCCAAAGAAAGATGAAAAAGAACAGAATGTTCCTTCAATTCTCATTGTTTAGGAAGACATGATCATTTGCAAAAAGGCTATATTCAGGATTTCAGTGTACTTGTTGCAGGTAATGAAGCAACCATAATAGTAAAGTGTAGGTACAGCATAATAAAGCCAGACTACAGATGAAAATAATCCATAGAAATATGCCTAAAAATTATTCCTTTTGTCTTCCTCAAAAGTCACTGTGTGCCTTATCAGGGTCAAGTAACCCAAATGTCTGCTTCACTTCTGCATCCCCTGACTGTCCACACAAAATGTATTTTATTTTGTTACTGGGACTTACTTTGCAATGAGCCAACAAGTTTTTAATGGAATGGAAGCTGAGTGCAGTTCTCAGGCACAGCAGCTGGGAGCTCTGCTGTACTGAGAAAAAAAATACATTACTGTTCTAAAAGGTCTTGCATCATCAATTTGGCAGATTGTGTCATAGACCTCACATTATTCCATGTATTTGAACTGGGAAAAAAACAACTAAAATGGGAGCTTAGACAGCAGACATTGGCAGGCAGGTATGTAAATCTTGGCATGGAGCTGAATTCCACCTAGGCAGTCTCCTCTGCCTGGACCTCAATAGACCTCATCCTTGTGATTGCAATCCACTTTGCATCTCTTAGTGGATGGATTGTCACTGAGCACCATATGGCTTTACCTCAGCTCCACGGTCACTTTGAACAGCTACAAACTGTAATTGTTGTTCTCTCCCCACCCACACCGCCCCCATATTTAGGTTCTCATAATGAGAAACTTGCTTATTTTCCTCTTCTTCAGGGATTTCCTGTGAAAAAATATCAAGATTTATTTTGTCACAAATGGGTTAGATCTACAAAACCAAAATGAACACCTAAAGCTATAGAAGGAGATGTGTGATCTTTAACTTTGTTCTTCGAGCGAAAACAAGTTTTCTGTCACATCAATAACCTTCGTTTAGGCAGGAGACTGAGCTTTCTCTGCAAGCTAAGGGTCATCAAAGTCATTATCAGCTTGTGCTTTATATCAAGTTAACACCTTGGAATGCTTTCACCAATACAGCAGACTAAATGTTTTCTAAGAGAAAAGAAAATAAGGAAGAAAATAAATGGAAAGAAATGTCTTCAAACTGAACCTCGGGTAACAAAGCATTCCACAATGACTACAGGTTTTTCCTGAAGAAAAAGGAGAAGAATAAAAATGAACTGCAAATGATGTGTTTTATTCATATTACTAATTCTTGAGTCTTAATCCAAGGGTTTATGTAGACCACTGCTACTGGAGAAAGCAAAAGAAGTGAAAGAGAGTGGTGAAGAAATTTAATCACCCTGTTTAAGTAGGCTTGTAGCTACTGAATGATTTGCCACAGGCTTCTCTAATCAAGAACAGAGAAAGGCTTTTTAGGTGCATGATTCAAAGCACTTATAGTAGATTTCTGCTTTGAACTGCCCTGTGAAAGAGCTTGTCTCAATAGGCACAAACATGAGGAACTGATTCCCAAACATGACTGAGTTGGATGTCACTGGATAATACAAAGACACCCTAGTGACAGCATGAAGTAAAACTTCCCCAGTGATGAATGACACAAACTATTATCCAATTTTCCTGAGATGAGTGGCTAATGTATTAAATTATAACACTGTTGGATATCTGCCCTGTGTGGTGCTGTGTATTTATTCTTTTGTTTCAAGTCAGATAGTGTAGTTATCGCAGATGAGTGAGAAGTCTTTGAGTTTAGGTGCCAGAGGCTAAAGAGATTTTGCCTCAGGATAAAATACAGGAATTATTTAAGAACTAAGAAGTATTGTAAATTTAATAACAATCATGAATAAATTTAAACAGCTTAATTAAAAAATAATAAAATGATAGGTTCTGTAAGAAAACCTGGCTCTGGAAAGTGTTCTGGTCATTTGGAACCATTTAATTTCTCCCATTCCAGTGGCTGCCTCAGAGATGATACCTATATCATTTTTATGGTTCTGCTAACATGATAACTTTGGTTTGCATCTTCTTCTCTCATGAAATGCCAATTATCCTGTTCAGTTTGAATTATATACATATTAGACCCCATTGCTTCACCTTTCTCTTTATGGCAGTCAACTACATTCACAAAAAAGGAGTAACAAACAAAAGCCCCAGGATTATCATCTGTTTCCCAGGACCTTTCTCCCTTAATGGCCACTCGAGGAATTTGTTCCTGTTGTCTCATGTAGCTACTTCTCCATTAATCATAATTATCTGCTTCAAACTCTGTTTCTGTCTTAATCTTTTCTAAATGCCTATTTACTCTGTCTTGCTGGGACACACAGAGCTGTGTTCTGTCTTGGGTTCACTGCTCAGAATCCTGTACTACTATGACGAGAAGTGTAAAATGAGGTATTTAGTGAGTTGTGTTTTTATCTCTACCAATGTATTTGGCCATTTCCTAAGATTGCATCTGACATTATTTTACAATTTATTTGCCTGCTATCAGATACGTGTATCTCATATATCTGATGGCCATTTACTTACATTCTGCCATCACACTTACTATATATTTTGCATATAAGTTATTAAAGCTCTAATCTTTGAAAGCACCCACATACCATCTGTGAATCAGCTGAATTTGGTGCTCATTATATTGTAGCATGCACCCAGCAGCAGCTAGACCATAACCTTCCTGGTTTTGTGTACTTGGGCCAATGTTAGAAGCCAAATCATCTTGTCTTTTATAGAATCATAGAGTGGTTTGGGTTGGAAGGGACCTTAAAGCTCATCCAGTTCCAACCTCCTTCCACTAGAGCAGGTTGCTCCAAGCCCCTGTGTCCAGCTTAGCCTTGAACACTGCCAGGGACGGGGCAGTCACAGCTTCTCTGGGCACCCTGTGCCAGCGCCTCAGCACCCTCACAGGGAAGAACTTCTGCCCAAGAGCTCATCTCAGTCGTCCTCTGTCAGTTTAAAGCCTTTGAATCATGTTCTCATTTGCACCAGCTGTCTATGAGATGAAGAGATAACAGTGGACAAGACTGCTTAAGAGACTGTTAGGAAATACATTTACCATAAGATAATGTCCTCCAGGGTAATTACAACTCTGTCTTTTAGGGAGAAGCCAGGTATGTCCACTGGCAAAAGTGTACTTGGACTCATAAAAGTTTATATCGCTGAATAATTCTCTCATATGATACCAATACCTTCAAATTAAAAGTAAACATTTTATGCTAAGGAACAGAGTATTCTTAAGCTGATTATTTTGCTTATATACCAAATACTCTGTTCCTCGGGGCTGTTTTTTGTAATATTATTTGTTAGTAGCTTCATACTTGGTATTTTTGAAAGTCATATGTTAACGTATATGCTAATAAATAACTCCGTATATACAGACAATATATATTGCTTTAAGTAATGTTATGTATAATACTTAGTGCAGTCACTAACTTCTCCATCTAGAGTTCATTCCACCAGTACCTGAAAAAAAATTCAGTTTTAACTCTTTAACCCCTTTTTAATATGTATTTAATCCCATTAGAATACATTTTTATCGGAAAAATATTGCTACAATAACTCCCTAGTGTCATATTCCCTAACAAAATTCTCAGTCCATTATTTCCCTGAAACAATCACAGTCTTTCAGTATGTAGGTATAGTACGCTACTGAGGCATGGTTTTTTGGCTGGATTTCTTTCTATTCTTTCCTTTCTTACAGGCAGAGGGATTGAAGGCTGACAAGGAGCCAACTACAAATCATTCCTTTTCAACATTATGTTTTGACCAATCTCTGGAACAGAGGAGCTGATTATTGCAGCCTTTGGATGGGGTCTAAATTATGCCGCAGGCTATGGTTCCCTAAGTGACTGTACAACACCTAAAACTGCTCATTCCTGCAATTATTTTGTTATTACTCTGATTACCCCATTTTTTCCCAGTATTCCCAGCTGGAAATTGAAGGGCAGAAAGGGCAGGAGATAAGATTAGAGTTTTAGATTCTGATTTTACATGAATTGTTGTGTTCTGTGTTTTCTCCAGTTGTGCTAATGAAGCCAGATAAATTCCTAAGTAATTTCTAACATATCCACAAGAGGGACAACTGTTGTTTTTCCAGGTCCGTTTCCTACCACAGTTGGAAGAACTTGTCAATGGAGATTCCTTCTCCTTCTCTTGGCTTAAGTTCCTCGAGGACAGGCTTAAACAAGAGCAATCAGGGATGCCATAAGGAAAGCAGTGACTTGTGCTGTGTATTGACCTTTGGAAAACTGCCTCTGTAAAGCCACTACCAAAGCCTATAGCAGCAGAAATCAGACTGAACAAGGAGCTGTAAAAAACTTTGTGAGCTGAGTATTACCACATCTGTGAGGAAGAGATAAGCTCAGCCTGAGCCACTGAGGTATCTCCAACAGCAAGATAGGAACTTACAGGATAAGGGAAGATGTTTCCCACTGATGACCAAGGTTAGTCCAGCTGAGCCCCTTGGTTACAAGAAGTTGGTTTGTTTTCTGCTTTTTCTTTAGTTACTAACCCCCTTTTTCCAGGTAGTGACACTGGCTGTGCTGAAATGCCTGCAGGAGCCTGTTAAACATACAGGAACTAGCTTTATTTGTACAATAGATACCAGGTTTTGCCAGGTATGAAGGCACCAGCTTCCTCCTTAGGCAGACCCCAAACTAATCCTCCCACCTCCTGTAACTAGTCTTAGCCTAAGTTAGTTTTAAGTGTGATTTTAATTTCCAGCTTCTGGGGTTTTTTATGCCTATGATTTTTATACTGTGGAGACATCTAGTAAAAGAGGTCTTTCCCTGCACAGGTACTTACAGATAATCATAAATTGCCTTCCTGTCATCTTCTGAAGCAGATGAAGTAGACTGAGCTTGTGTGGTCTCCATCCATGAGGCATATGTTTAAGAACGTAAGAAAGCTTTACACAGTTTCTCAGAAATGTCTGCAATTTGTTAAAAGGCTTGACACCAGAACTGGGCATGGCATTCCAGTAACGCCTAACTCATGTTTTCTGCTTCCTTTCCCGCTCCTGTGGGTGTGCGTTCAAATCTTGCACTCACATCACACACAACACTCCCATTCAGTCAAAATGCTTTATCTGAGATGGCACAAAATGTTATTAAATGTATTGAATAGATTGCATCTGTACCACAATAAGCTGAATGAAATTTCTGATTTACTAATTAGTTTAATACTAATGCATTTACTCACAAGCAGTAAAGCCATGGTAGTACAGAGGTACTGAAGTCCTTCAACCCCCTCCCCATACACACTATACACTAACATAGGTGTTGCTTTGTGGAATTCAGGTAGTGCATGGAGCTGGGCACTCAGTGCGATAGGTGTTGCTTTGTGGAATTCAGGTAGTGCGTGGAGATGGGCACTCAGTGCATATCATGCATTTACAGTTTGCTTACTTTGTGGGCAATTTAAAAACCACTGTTTAAATCCTGGCTACTTAAAAGTGGTATTAATTGCAGTTGGAGGAGGAAGGGTTGTGGTTGAAAGCTCTCTGAAGTAGAAGAAAGCATTTCTCTTGCAAACAAATAGGCTAAGAGAAGTGGTTCTGTTCTTTTAATCTCACTCATCTAACTTTACTGCTCACCCCTTCCTGTGAGAGATGTAATTACTTTGGTTCTTGCTTCAGGCCACTACTGCTCTGCAGTTGTTGAACTCCTACTGCACTTGCCCTATTATAATTCTCTTTTTTCAAAATACTAGCAATAACTAGCTTATTAACACTGATTTAATCTGATGGGCAGCTTAATTTGAAACTGAGAATCTCTAAGTATTGCAGCTACATTTCAGTAGACACGTGGATATATGTGTAATAACTTAGTTTGTCTTTTCAACCTGTCAAAGTGAGGGTGATGAGATAAGAAAGACTATTATTTTCCCTATAACTCTTAAGTTTGAGAAGTTTTCTACATGATTTCTATAAATGATGCACTAACCGACAATGCCACACGCTGAAAGGTCCAATATTTATCTTTGCAATGTATTCTGAAATTGAATATAGCTTGCAAGGGTATATGAATCTATATACCCTTCACATTGCTTATAACAAGGCAATGTGAATTAAAGGAGAGAAATTTTAGGTTGCATATCACAAGCCCACACTTAATTGTGAAAATTGCTACCTTGCTTTAAACTTCAGTACCTCTTAGAACCAAAATGATCAATGATTCAAAATATCTCTTATAATTTTGCATACGCTGTCCTTTACAACTCATCAAGACAGCAATTTTACTCACAGGATTCATGCGTACAGACACAGCTGTCTGTTTACATGGATAAACCAGTTCTGCATGCAAATATTATTCTGTATATGCCCATGTTTATATCCCTTATAGGTTGAGGTCAGGTAGAATTATTCATGAAAGCTTTTTTAGGTGGCTTTAAGCTTATCTTTTCCCATTAACTTTTCAAGGAACTTTGGTCTTCTGAAAGTCATTTAAACTAACTTTCAAAAGTAGCTTAAAGTAGATAAACCAAACATCCTGGGTGCCAAATTTATGTATGAATATATGGTTTTCTGGTGATGTGGATTTTTTTTAGATCTGGATCTGTGATCTGGAAGTTTAACTACTCACACAACTCCAAATTTCAGGATAATCAGTGTAAGTTTTATAGTTTGAATGAGCTTTTTCTTTGTTAATTGTGATTACATGCTCATCAAAATGCTGCAAGCACTTAGGAACATCTCAGTGGATTTATAGAATCAGAGAGTGGTTACAGTTGGAAGGGATGTTGAAGCTCATCCAGTCCCAACCCCTGCAACACACAGTGACACCTTCCACTAGAGCAGGTTGCTCCAAGCTCCTGTGTCCAACCTGGCCTTGAACACTGCCAGGGATGGGGCAGCCACAGCTTCTCTGGGCAACCTGTGCCAGCGCCTCACCACTCTCAAAGGGAAGAACTTCTTACTTACATCTAATCTAAAACTCCCCTCTCTCAGTTTAAAGCCTTGTCCTGTCACTCTATACCCTTGTTCTTTACGTTCTAGCTGCTCCTCAAAAATATAGTTAACACAAAGCAATAGATAACCCAGGCAAATGTTTAATTCATTTTTTATAACTGAAAGATTGTATAGCAACCAGTGCTTCTTAAAAAACCCTCAACACAGAGACATGAAAATAGGCAGGTCCAGTTGCTATAAATCAAACATAACCTCAGGAAGGCAGACAGCAGCATCGCCTGGAGGCAGGACACTTCTGTTCCAGCCTTTTACCTGGCCTGAGGCAATTCACTTCATTTGCTTTGCTTCATTCCCCATATGCAAAACACTGTAAACATGGGCTGTCTGTTTTGGTAGGAGTTAAGTCCGAAGCATGCACTGTAGGTGTGTAAGTTAGGAGGGAACTTGACTTGTGTGTACTGTTCTGAGCCCTTTGCCCTAGATTAAGGCTTTAGAAAACATGATTGCTCTCAGTATAGGCATGAACAAACAGATCTTTAGAGTGCTTCAAGGTTAATGTATGAGATGTGCTATATAAAAGCTACATACACTTGCCTTTAGCCTCTATATTCTGGAAAATGTGGATTAAGACTTCTATTTCTAATGTGAAAGTCATGAGTTAGTTTTAGTTGCAAAACATCTGACACATGTTTAACTATTTTTAACACTCAGCTAAATTCTTACCTCCTTATCTATCTAGCAAATAAGCGACCTGGTAAACTTCTCATTTGTTCTCTTTTGGTGCAAAAGAATACATTACTTAAAACCTGATTGAGTATCCTCGGGGAGCAAATGAATACAGCATATTGTGAAACACCTGAGTAGGAATGGCTTCCTAAACTGTAGCTGATGTTTCATACATGATGTATATTGCTTTAAACTCAGTTATAGACTCATTCTTACTTTTATATCCTTTTTTTTTTTTTTTAAAGAAAAAAAGAAAGGAAATTATTTTTATTTAAAGTACACTGGTGATGGGAAGTAATCCGTAGACACCACAGTCATGTTTATAAAAGTAACTATTTAATCATCTTTGCTTCCCAGTGTATTTACTGTAAAGAAATATATTTCATTTAAAAAGAGCAATTAACTTGTGCAATCACTACATACAGTAAGGCATTGATTCTCCTCAGTACTGCACTGCTATTAGAATCTAGATGAATGCAATAAGTAACCCAAAGCTGGCATATGAAACAGGAAGAAAATGTTTTTATTTCAGAGGAATCTGAACAACTTTCAATTTCCAAATGATTAGAGCAAAGATGCTCACTGTAAGAGTTGACACCATTAGTCACACATTTTATTTGATTGCTTTTCTTAATAAGTCTCTTCTTAGTGCTTGGATTTCCCCTTTCTAGTGAAAGTAGAGATAATTTAGGCTCAGATATGACTCGATGTTGTTGCTGTTCATGAACATACCAATATTAATCCAACAAAATCTTATTTATTGTAGCCAGCAAATCAAGCAGAAGAAATCTGTAATGAAAAACAGTGTTAAATTTTATGACTAGGAAATCCTCTCATAAAAATTTAAAGGCCCAAAAATATAAGGGTCAATGGGTGTCATCAATTTTATCTTCATCTGCTGCATTGTACGGGATGGTATTAGGAGCAAGGTCTAGCAGCTGCTGACCAGAAAATAGTAGAATGAGTAGTTAATATAAATCTTTACCTATATATATATTTGTGAACTACAAACTCGCTCTCACTTTTATGTAGATATGCACACATACACACATAGGCATACACAAGTGTCACAAAGTTTTCTCACTTAGAAATCTCCAAATCTGTCACTTCAGCAAAGTCAGTGACAAAAAAAAAGCATTTTTTTCTCTCCTTCATGTTCACTATTTCTTAGATATTTGAGAACAGCAGTCACAGCCTTCACCCAAAACCTGCTCCTGCAAGTGTCAGAAAAAAGACCTGCTGGGCAACATTCACGCACAACTCAGTCATCCTATCTATTGTGGGTGCTAATGATTAGTAAGAGAAAAAGGACCACTTTGAAACCACTTATGGGCCAGGAGGACTGCATCCTGTCTGCCTAGATGCAGCAGTTCTTGCAGTGATTAAAGAGGTGTATTACCTATATCAGCCCCTAGCTTAGTTATCCTGGAATCTGCAGAAAGCTAAGGTTGGACAGTTCTGCATAGGAGACAGTGAGGGTGACTTGCTTTTTTGTTTCTCTTGACTTCGGACTTTGTGGTTATTGAAGCATTTGCATTGGGCATGTATAGAAGATGATGTAAAAGCCATCCCTACAGGTTTAGGCTCAGCCTGCTGTGCTGCTTAGGCATCTCAAGCAGTAGTGTCCAATGTCTGCAGATACTTTTTATGATAAAAAAGGGATTTGATTGCTTCTCTGTTGAGCTGGAAAGAAAGTGCTTGGCTTTTCTTTTTGTTTCCATAATGTCTTTGATTACTGCTGGAAAGCTTTTTACAAAGGCAAACTGTTCATGCAAAAAATGAAATGCAACAATCTATCTTCTATTTCATTTAATAATTTGTATACAAATATGAGGTTCTTCCAAGTCTTGAGATCCACCAGTCTTACAGACTTCACTCAAATCCCATTCTAAGAATTGAAATGGTTCTTAATTGCTGGGACAGGTTCAGGCACATCTATTGAAAAGAAGTGGGAGGCAAAAAAAGAACGGGAAAGAGAAAACCTGCCAGGTTTTGTGGGGTATTGTGCTATAGTATGGCATGTAGGTTTATGAATTCTACACATTTCTTAGGATGAAAAGCATACAATAGAGAGGTTTGCTGAAATTTGAAACAATGAGAGAGTTAAGCCACATTATGACTTCAAGCTACATGTTACACAAACCATCTCACCATTTCTTGGTGGTCCAGCAAAGACCGACCAATGCATCATACCTCTGCTAACTTCCTGATGGCCGTATTACCCACATCCCACTCAGATATCACAGCTTCCACTCATTATGACTAGATTGCCTGACATGTTTGAGCTAGAATCTTTACAACTCATTTGTTTCTAAACCTATACCTTTACTGGTTCCTCATCATCTGCTGCTGATCGTTATGCAATTGATTACTAAAAGCCTAATCAATTGGGTTTCAACAGTTTGCAATGACCAGTCAGTCACATCTGTGAGAAGTTAATTCTGTTTAAATCTTAGTAGGGTTTAGATTTGAATAGCTGTTACACAGTAAAAGATTGCTCAGATTCTATTTTGGGCTGGAAAAAAATGTAACACAGCCAATATATACCTCCTCGCATATGATAGCCTTTAACTATGCTATATGCACTTCTATAAAACAATGAAAGCTTGGACTCACAGCTTGTTGCTACACTGAGAGTGTCTCAACTTTGACTCATGGTAAAATCAGACAGAGTAGGGTTTAAAGAACATGTCTGGAGAGATGTTCAGAAACTAGCCAAAGAATTGGAAGATTGCTGGCAATTTAATGAGTCATATTATTATGTCTTTGCAAAATTGGATAAAATGTGAATAGTGCAAGCTTGATTTTGTTTACAGCTGATTGAGAACTATGGCCTGATGTGAAACCTAGTGCATCCAAAGCAATATAGATGAAAGAAAATATTTTTTGCTTTAATTATCAAATCTACCTCTAGGTTTGATTTGTAAACTCTTGAGAACAAAAACTGCTTTTTCTCTTTCTGTTTGTATGTAACACAACCCAGCTTCATAACTAGATTTGAAGATACAACTGCCTTAGGAATAAAGAGATATTACTAAAGCCAAGATGAATGAATACGATATAGTAGAAAGACCAGAAACAAAGTAATACGTCCACCCTGAACCAAGATGAATAGGGGTGGTGTTTTTTTACCAGTTTTTATTGTATCACGTCTTGAAATCACTTTGTTAATCCAGCAGCTTTTATGACGTGCTGGTAGCAAGTATATAAGCAGAATAATGGAGAACCTTCTCATTAATTTTCAAAGAGGGAATGTTACATGCTCTAATTAATGGGAACCTAGCTGGGAGGTGATTCCCTCTCATGACTGAGAACCCCAACAAAGGATGTTGCTTGCCACAGTGTATTTGGCAGAATATACATGTTTATGTTCATCGTGACTGTTGGAAAGACACAGAAAAACATAGGTGTGCAGCTGTTCTATGACCTTCACACTTGGCCACACTGGGGCACCTGGCCAGTGCTCTCAGAGTGGACGACAGTGAGATCATGCGAAACTGCATGGTCCCACGAGTAACCGATTAGAGATCTGCCATAAAGCCAGTTGTTTTGATAAGGGTATAAAAGCGGGACCCTCTTGTGGCCATGAGAGAAGCCTCACCTATGGGTGGATGCACTGCGTAGGAGTTTTCCCAGCTACCTGATGCTCCTGGCATCGGCTGCAACGGGGCTTCCCATCTGGAAGTGTGGGCCTGGATTATGATTCAGTGGTAACTGGTGATGTATTTCTTCTTAGTCTCTGTTCTGTCAATACAGTAATGGCCTAATGCACTGCTATATACCTATATCTCTGATTTGCTTTATTGTACTTATTCACTATATATAGAGAGAGAGATATTTACCTAATTCACATTAGTGTGCTTGCTTTAGTGTGTTTATTGGCTTTAGTGTGCTTGTTTAATAAACTCTTAAAATAGCTATTATACAGCTAGTGTGTGGTCACTTTGTGGCATACCTTGTCTGTTGGCAGAACACATACTTCCATGTTACATAAGACTTCCCTTAAATCTCTGCTCAAAGATAAGACAGGGAGGTTTTGTGTAGGCTTGGATGTGTTGTGTGGTGGGGTCATTGTGGAACTGTCAGGAACTGGCTGGTACATAAGACTTCCCTTAAATCTCTGCTCAAAAATAAGACAGGGAGGTTTTGTGTAGGGTTGGATGTGTTATGTGGTGGGGCCATTGTGGAACTGTCAGGAACTGGCTGAAAGTGGCTGTGTCCAACATGGGACAGCCCAA
>NW_009943066.1:0-12262 GCF_000696875.1 Nestor notabilis | reverse complement strand
ATAGAACACACTTGAGAGCACCACATAACAAGCCTGTAGATAATAACATGGTGTTGGTCCCCCCTCCCCCCATGAAATGTACCTCATAAAACTGTAGGAAGAGTGAAACCTCCTGCTGATTTGAGATGTCTTTTTCCAGGACGTCTAAAAATAATTACAAGTAATTTCTGTATCTCAGTCTTCACACCCTTAATGAGGCAGAGTTGGACAAGGCAGGACTTGTTCCTATGAGATGTTGGTCATGTTTGAATTGTGTTGCATCCCTCCTGTCCCTCTTGGCAGGCTGCTGTGCTCTTGAGGCAGAGCATGCGGTGGGAATCGGGGGATAAAACTGCTGGGAGGCTTTTAAACATTTTGGGGAGCAGGAGCCACAAAGAAGCTGCAAGAGCCACAAAGAGCCGTCAGGTGCGTGCATGTAGATGCTTTTGAAACCTTTATTGTTTTTACATAAGAAAATAAGACTGTGATTAGGCAGTAACAGAGCAAGACACTCGCAGGATGAAGGGACCATCCCGTGTGATGAGCAGCCGTGCAGGATGAGCTGCACGGTGGAGCCTGTTGCCTCTGGAGAGCTCTCATTTAAGCACTAAGAAGTACGTCGTCCACCCAGCGAGCAGCAGCGCCCCGACCAGCACGGTGTAACTGAAGAGCACGAAGGCCAGCAGCTCCCTTAGTGGATGGTGAAGGAGTCGGGCATGGTGCTCCCCAGCACTGCAGCAGGTAGGGCCTCGGGTTGGCTGCTGCTGTGCTGCTCCTGGTCTGCAAGCAAAGAGACAGGGTGGGTGTTTCGGAGCGAGGAGACTCCAGAGCCGATGGGTTGGCTCTGCTTTGGGGAGAAATGGGTGCGTTCAGCCACCCATCCCTCTTAGAAGGTTGTCAGTGTCAGGTTGTACTTGTGTGTGTAAGAAAGAGGGCTGCTGAGCTGCAGTGTTGAAAAGGAGTTCGGGACGTGATCAAAGTCTCCAAATGAGGACTGGTAACTAAGCAAATTAAAACACAGGCACACGCAGGCAGTGCTGGTGTGGGGCAGAGGCCCCGACAGACTCCAGCTGCCTCCTGGGATCCTCCCCCCTGTGCCAGTGGCTGTGCATCTGGGAAGCTTCATGTTCAGAGCGGTCGCTGATGGTGCATTACCACCAATGTGTTCTGATCAAAGTGGTCAATTCCTCCAAGGAAGCCACCATTAATATTTAATGATATAATTGCATCTAATGGAGATACTGGCACAAACTGAGCCTTTTATTTAAGAATGACGAAAACTGGGGCTTGAATACAAGTTCGCACAGGCAAATATTTATATCTCACGTTAAAAATAACCCTTAAGTGGAAAACATGGGATAAGATGCTTTAGAATTCATCTTCTAGCTGTATTTTAAAGTCATAGTTGCACATCATTTTAGAAGCGATTGCTCATTTGTTAGTTTCATATAAAATCTGAACTCTTCCACAAAAGTTATTGGCTCCTTAAGACTTAAAGCTGTGAAGACCCATGTAAAAAATAATTCTACCATCTTTCCAATTTACATATTCTTTTCAATTTTGATCATGACTTTGCCTGGTCAAATATAGCCACACTCTTGGTCAAGCACATAAAGGGGATTTAGGACCAGACTTAAGATAAAGCTAACCTGAAAGGATTATTTCTCTTCTAAACAGTCTAAAGCCAGCAAAATAAACTGAATTCCCACCCTGGTACTTAGAGTATTTTTGAAGAGCTTTTGTGATGAAGAGTTCACTTTTTGGTCTTACTAAAGAGCTCAGTCATTTCAGTCTCAGCTCAAGCACAGGTATACATTAGAGGAGCTGTTGCGTTTTAAAACCAGGCATGGTTTCCTGCTGTTCAAAGCATTCAGGTTTTCTATCTATACGCTTTACGTGATTTCTGCTTGTCTAAAAAGAAGTGGACAAAGAAGTAAGCAAGCTGCTTACCCAGGTAGATGATGGGCTCTACTTCGTAAAGTTCCTGTTCCAGTTTTGTTCTGCAGCTGTCCGTTGAATTGAACAGGTTTGAGGTGTAGTTTAATCCCCTTCTGCTCTGCTCACCCGGCAGCCGGGAGTAATGAGGTTGTGTTTGCAGCCCGCACGAGGACTAATGCACTAGGTGTGGCCAGGACCAGTTATGATATGACATAGCACAGCAAAACAGAGCATGCCAAATAGCTCCCCTTCCCCAGAGTGCTTTTGTGAACAGTATTGGGTGAGGTTAAGTACCATGGCTTAATGTTACCAGGTCAAAACTGCATTTGTTTAAATGTGTGCTTTGTTTTCCTCTAGCAAAAAGTGTTGTGTCACTTTGTATGTTCTCCTGCAGCTAGTTACACATCATTCTGTAGTTGTGTGGAATGCTGTTGTGCCTCTTGCTTCATTCTCTGAGAGCCCACTGCTCCTGGGAGTCACTCGGGGAGAAGGATGCTCACATGGGGAATCATGTCAGGCCAGCAGCACTTTGTTTGCTGTACCTGTGTGGACTGATTCAGCCTCTCTTATCAAAGAAGAGCGAGTGCTAAGCCACCTCCTCACTGCACTAGTCATTAGTTCCCTGCTCTACCTTAACCCTGCACACCCAAACAGTCACCCCTACCTTTTAGAGAGTGAGCACTCTTGCAGCAGGGGGGAGGAGGGAGATATAAGCTATATATTTATTTGTAGCAAAACTGTTTTCTGATATTATTCTATGAAAAGTGAAATTTGTCTCCTGAGGTGGAGGTTGGGTAATGGTTTATGGTTTTTTGCTTGTAAACCAGACAAATGCAGACAGCAGAGAGGGAAGAGTATGTACTGCAAATCAAATCTCTTATTCACAAAGATATGATGATGTAGAAAATGGCCCCTTAATTTAATTGGGCTCTCTTGTTATCAGATTATTACCCGCGTGGTCAGCAAGGCCTTAGCCAGAAGCAGAACATAAACAAGCTGCTCAGGAAGCCTGTTAAGAAGTAATTGCTCCTCCAGAGAATTGATCAATGTCAGGATGGCTTTTAGTTTGTGGTGGTGGTGTTGAATAGTTCCAGGAAGAGACTTTGTTCAGGGTGAGTGTCTGCATGGCTCCAGCTCAGTGTGCTGGTGCAGGGCTGCACTGCAAAAACTGCAGCAGTGGTGGTGATTAATTAGAGTTTACCAAGTGTTGGGAGTGAACCGTCTTCAACGTAAGTTTTGCCTTTGGTGTTACTAACAAACAACACACACATTTCTGGGCCAAGTGGAAAGGTAAGCAAGCTCTTGAATGGGTTCCTTTATTTGCTTGTGGTGTAGCTTTTACACGTCCTGACCTCAGTTCACAAAGCAGCCTGAGCAGAGCTGTAATTTCCTCGTGATTAGTTCCATTTTTAAGATTAAAAAAAGAAAAAATCTGGAAATTGTGAGAGTACAAAGACCCTCAGGGCCCAGCCAAGGACACGCTCATGTTCTTCTTTGCCCAGTAACATCTTAAGTTTTGATCCAAACCTACTTTTCTTTTTAAATACTATGAAGTTGGTACTTCACAGTGGAACTACAGCAGTAACTCAGAACAAGGCAACCCACGCTTGCTCCTCACGTTGTTGTCAAAAGTTGCAGCATGTTTTGTTTTTGCAGGACAAGTGTGCAACTTGACCACCTGAATTAAGAAGTCTCAAAGGATTAAAAATGTATCATCTTTCTTTAGAAGTCAAGGAATCCCATAGATCTTTGTTATATAGTATGTTCAGTGGCAGAACACAATGGAATTAGTGTGTAAACTTAAAGAAAAAGCCTTGAGCTGTTTGTTAGAGAAATAGTTTCAGTTCAAGTAACTCAATTATCCTGGGGCAGAGGGAGAAGAACACAGTGACCACAGTGCAGAGGTTTGGGTTATATTATTTAGGCTTTATTGCAGTGAAAAGAGAGAAACACTTCCAAAAAAAAAGAGATCAAACACTTTTTATTTTGTTCTAACGAGCCAAGTGGAGTCCAACAGACACAGGAGCTCTGTGATGGGGCTGATTTGTCAGAACTCAAATCTTAAAGCAACACCTTGAGGGCCCTGCCACCAAGACCATGGAAAATTCCATTTTATAGTGTTGAGCTCTGCCCCAGTTGTGGCAGCAAGTACCACAGTTAGTTTGTAAACTGAACAGGGGGAGTGAAAAAAGAGTCTGCTTGTTTGAAACCCGCTGTTTACTGGGACACTGACATAGCTGGTTTTGGCCTGAGTCCCACACAGGAGGTGTTTGTGTGTCTTCAGACATAAGCTCTTGACATACTGATGTAATTCATACCCTGGAGTAGCTCTCCTGAGTCAGGTGGGTGTACCCAGGACAAAGAAGCCTTCAGCAGGCGACTGCAGTAAAAGACTCAAGCATCTCCCTCATAATTTGGGTGCAGTTGCTTGTTTTCATAGTCAGTGCTGTTGACGTGCATGTGGATAGTTCCAGGTTTAGCTGCTACTGCAGGAAACGCAATGAATGTCCTGGCCAAAGCATTCAGGACAGTGGACTTGAGTGTGCCCTACAGGCACCTAACCATAACAGCCAGCTTGTCAGAGCCACCACAGGCCAAGCATGTCCTGCAGCTGCGTTATTCTGGATGCCTGAGAGCCAGGAAGTTTCTAAACATACGCAGTAAAAAAGTTACTGCTTCTCCTCTGCAGGAGTTCTCTTTCCATTGTGCAGTCAGCTGGGAATATTGGTATGACAGCAGGAACAGAAAACACATCCTGCCTCCTCTGCACCTTAGGAGGGTAAAAAGAAATAATCACATTTCCACTGAAAGTAAAGGGAAAAACCCCCAGCAATCTGCCAAATGGAAGGACCAGGCCCAATCCCTGCCACCCCATCACTTGTTTGCCAAATCCAGACCACGAGCAGGGATCTCTCTTTCTCCTACTGTTTACTTCATTGTTAGTGTCTTTCAGCTCTAAAGGAGCTACTTTGTCTACTAGGAAGTTCCACAAACAGTAGGTACACAAGTGCAGAGGGATGAGGGTAACTGCATCACGAGCTGGTCTCAGGAGAGCTTCTTGCACTGTCTTGTCTCCCTGATGTTCAAGCCATGCCAAAAGACCAGAAGCTGACGTGCCTGTGTTCATGGGGCCTCCCACCTTCACTGTCTCTCACCACAGCTCTTAGAATGGGGCAGGTTCCAGTTTTTCCATCAAGGATTTGATCCAGCTTGTCCCATTGATCAGTTTTGTAGTGGCAATGACATACTCTGTGCCTCCATCTTCCATCTGGGACAGAAATCTCAGCGCAGCGATTTCTGCGTACGTTACTCCCCCCAGGAAGAACACCAGAGTGACTCGGTTCTCACCGTGTTGACCTGTGTGTTCGGAGACATTTACAGGTTCTATTTGTACATCAGCTGTCAGTCAAACTCAAACTAACCCTAAAACTAAAGATAGTGGCTGAATTAGAGGAGAAACCTATCGGGCAAAACACTAGGCCCAGAAATGAAGACTCTCCTCCCAGCTCTGGGGTCTCTTTAGAGGATATGCTCCTGCCTGCCCAGGCTTAAGACTAGAGAGTGCAAAGTAAGGTTAGTTCTTAAACTCACAGTGCAAGTTAGGGCTTATTTGAGTACTCTCATGAGAAGTTAAACAAACGTTACAGCTCTGGTCTGTCTTCGGTCCACACGGTGATGTGCACTAACAGCAGGCTGAGTTTGTGACTGGATGTTTTAAAGAGGCCAGAAAGCTATCTGTCCAAAATAGGTTTGGGAGACCAAATACTGCAGTGGGACAGGGAGATGAGATAGGTGCCTGGACTCTGCCAGCCCTGATTTCAGTTTGCTTCATTCCAGCCACACAGACATGCTTCTGCCTTTAAAAAATGGGCAACCAAAGCAAAACTTACGCTTTTTCTGAAGGCCAGTGGGTAGCTGCTGCCTCTCCTCAAAATGGGGACCCGGCAGCATCTTCAGAACCTCCTCTATGCTCCTCCACCCCGGGCGAGCCAGTAGCTGTGCCAGGCGGACACTCAGCGGCGCGTAGCCACTGTACACGTAGGAAATGTCATTGGGGTTCTGCAGGAGAGAGCAGAGTGTGAGCAGGGGTGAGAGCTGCTTCACGCTGCAGAACAGCACCATAAAGTAGTAATGATAAAACAAAGATGAAGGTTTTCCTGCTGCACACAGTTCTGTATCATTAGATGTAGTGGTCACTGGGAAGGTGCCTGTTTACCTGTTCATTAACATCATCCATCCATAAGCGCAGGGTCTTCCTGATCGTTGGGTAGTTATTCCTACCACCTGTCTGAGGTTTCAGGAGTCCGGCCTTCTCTAAGTTATTCAAGGTCAATATATGTTCATAGCCATAAGTCTGCAACGTGAAGAATTCACTGTTAATACCACGTCAACAATCCATGACCAGAGTGTTTAAAAAATACAAAGGCAAAGATGTTCACTTTAAAAAGCTTTCTGGTTAATCTGGAGTGTTTCAATCATAATAGTAAGAAGTGCAATGATACAAACCCCTCTGTATCTACGTGTTGTAAAACACGTATCAGTACCTCCTGAGCCATTGCTGTCAGCCCACCCAGACGCCTCAGTGCTCCCTCTGCACACCCTGGCAGTCAGCACTGCCCATGTGTTGATGGGTCTGTCCAGAATGCAAGTGCTGCAGAGCTCAGGACTTGGTGGGATTGTCTCAGAAATGTGTGGATCCAAAAGCTCAGCCCAACCTGGAGAATCTCTCTTTTGTAATGGTCCAGAACCTTCTGCTTCAGTCCACTATTGCACACAGACTGCAAGCAAACGAGGCGCAAGATCTTGATTAATGGATGTTTTTGAGCTATGCAGTCTTCAATGTAATTGTTAACCTATTAAAAATAAAGAAATAAAAATACGTAAGCTGTTATTTAAAGACCTACTGAAGTGCCTAGAAGACCTGGAGTGAAAGACACTGGTTTTGCCTAGTGTCTCTGAAACAGCAAGCAAGAGTGGGCAGCTGCTCTCCAAGCATCTCACGACCAGTAAATCAGTCATCCAGCTCTGGTTCCACCTTGTGTCTTTCTAAAGCACAACAATTCCAGTCAATAGCTCAACTTTATCTGGTGCACTGAAAAAATCACAATTAACAGTCTTCAGTCTTGCCCTGATGCCTCGAACTGCAAATGTGCAAGATGGATATGAGAGCTCCCAGCCTTGACACTGGAAGGAGACAGACATCACCTAGAGCAGATATTTCCTCTCACAGAAAAAAAGACCCCCAGAGAAATACACTGGGTTTGGGTTTCTTGTTTTTAAGCGTCACTAATTGTCATTAGCTGCTTACCTTGTCTGTGTCTATTCCAGACATGAACTCTTGTTCCACCGTTAAATTATCAAAGAAATCTTCAGATGCTTTGGGAAAAGAATGAAAATCAATAGAACAGCAACCAACAGCTTATTCCCTACATTAACATTTCAGCAGAGAGGCACTGGATGGAGCAAGGCCGATTTCTGCCAAGCTGAATAATGCCCATCAAGTTGTCTTGCCTCTTGCTGTGGTTAAATGAGTTAGAACAACTGTGACACTCACTGACGAAGAAGGACTACTCACTGGTGATGTCTTTGATGAGTTCTGCAATGGAGGTGTGGTTTGCCAGAGAGCTTCTTGCCGCCTGCATGTGTGGCAGCTGTGAGACAAACTGCTTGATCTCCCCAACGGTCTTCGCGTGGTGGCGTTCCTGAAGAAACCAGCGTTTTGGTTAGTGCTTGTTCAGAGCAGATCGTTGTGTCACGAGGAGGTTTTTCACTGTACTCACTGTTACGTACACACAACCTTTTAGACAAAACACTTCAAATGCTTACACTAAAGTCACAGTATTCCCTGGAAGAGCACTTTGGTCATTACAAGAGGGAGGATGTAACGCAGGATCATTAGACTGCTTTTTTCCCATTTTGCCAGTGTTGTCAGTCACTTTTTGTCATAGAATGGTTTGTGTTGGAGGGGACCTTAAAGCTCCTCCAGCTACAACCCCTGCCACGGGCAGGGACACCTTCCACTAGAGCAGGTTGCTCCAAGCCCCTGTGTCCAACCTGGCCTCGAACACTGCCAGGGATGGGGCAGCCACAGCTTCTCTGGGCACCCTGTGCCAGCGCCTCAGCACCCTCACAGGGAAGAACTACTTCTTAGTATCTAATTTTCTTCATGTTTATCAGACTTCAGCCATCACTCTCTGCTCCTGTTTCCCTACCATCAGAACTACCTTTCTCAGACAAAGATGAGTTACTTTGCTCACTGCCAG
Source organism: Nestor notabilis (assembly GCF_000696875.1). Lineage (NCBI taxonomy): Eukaryota > Metazoa > Chordata > Aves > Psittaciformes > Psittacidae > Nestor > Nestor notabilis. The sequence goes on along the minus strand of NW_009943066.1, from coordinate 4,082 downwards.
TAACCACAGAGCTGTAGGCAAAGGCACTCAGAGACTTCCCCCCAGAGCAGCAGTGGAAGGTGCTGAGGAACTGGGTTGGTGGGGTCTGTGTCCCTCGTGAGCAGGAGCCTGCCATTCACTGTACCTGGCTGTAACAATGTCCCAGGTTTTGAGCAAGGATGTGATGAAGCACAGTGCAGACTTCAGCTCTCAGAGCAGTCCAGAGATCTGTGTTTCATTTGTGCCTCTTGCTGCAACTTGGAATAAAAATAATCATTTGACTCATGTGAAGGATTTAAATGGGCAAGTGCAGGCAGGAGGGTGATAATGACGCAGCCTGCAATGAAGGAGTCCTCTGCTGCCAGTGTGTCACTGCTTCATTATCACCTATTACCTCTGACAGTTTGTTAAGTTTCCTTGGTTTTTTTTAACAACCAGTAGGAATAATCCATCTTTAGCACCTTCACCTCTAATACTGCAATAACAGGAGATGAGGCTGAGCACACGCTATTTCAGATAAGGTACCGCTACCTAGTCTTACATGTGGCAGAAGTGAAGAGGCAGAGAACCCCCTCCAAGGAAACAAATACAAACAGTGTAACGTGTTCTCTTGAGGCTCACCATGAAGCCTGAAAGCAGAAACATGGGATCTCAGTTTCTTTATGAATCATCAACAGGATGTTTTTGAACAAAACCACAGGCACAGCCCACAGCACCCTCCAGCTTTATCTAAGGTGACACGTGAGTGTGAGTTTACAGGTCAAACCTCCTGTAAGACAAGTGTCTTTTCACATTCCTGTTGCTTTTTACAGCAGCCGTAATGCTCTGTGGATGCACATTGTGGAGTTCTATTCCTTAAAGCCTTTTCTCTGCATCTTCAGTGGAAAGAACCTTTCAGTTAACAGGAAACAACAGCAACAAAGTGGAATTGACCAGTACTCTAAACCAGACTACCTGGTTTTAATCTGGCTGAGGGATTACTCCATGGCAACAGCTCGAGCTGCCAATCACAGCCCTGCTGAATGCAGACACTGACTTCTCCGACAACAAGAATGCCCAAGGGATGCACAGTTGGATCCAGGCCTCACCTCAAAGGCTGCAGAGATGATCTTGGCTTTCTTGCTCAGCACTGACCCCACAGCATTGAAGTTCTTGTCTCGGATTTCAGCGTAGAGCTCTTCAGCAGAGTTCAGCTGCAGCTTCTTGGGTTCTGTGGGGAGATCTTTCCCACCCTCACCCTGCTTCTTCGGGGCAAACTTCTCAGGAGGCAGTTTCACATAAGCTACCAAGTGCAGAGAAATAACCCTTACGAAGAGAGGAACTTCACCACCAGAGGTAAACAGACTGGAAATGTGTCCCCTGAGCAGGAAACAGTTCTGAGCAGCAAAGCTAATATAAATGCCCAGAGAGCTCAGTGCATATGTGTTAATTAAGGAGAGACTCCCTGTGCTCCCCCAGGGACCCAGAGACTTACACAGACATGATCAGAACTCAGGTGCTAACCACCAAGCTTTCAACAAGGCCTGGGGGCAGTACACCAGGAGGGAATAAAACCCAAAAATGCCTCTCTGGAGTTACTCTTTCTACCCCCTCAAGAGCCAGAGACGGCTCTGAATAGCCTTTCACAAACTGTGCCTGTCCCCTCATGTGACACGAGAGCACACACTAACATTTGTACCCCCACACCATGTGTTCCGTGTCACTTCGACTGCACCCAGCCCACATCCACAACAAGCCCATTGAGGAACCAAGCACTGCTCTCGACTCCCCTGCCTGTGCAGAGAGCCAGCGCTGATCCTGACGGGCTCTAGCCTGGGACCGAACCATCCCTGCACTAAGTTCCAGTGAGCTGCTCCCACATCGGAGTCATTTAGTGAAGCAGGAAGCCACGTGAGACACCTCAGCACGCTCCAGCACACCAGAGACCCCTCGCCCAGCAGGACTCACTGTTCTGGATCCCATAGATTTCGTCTATCAGCCCCTCGTAGGTGAGCTGCGTGGCCAGCGGCGTCAGCAGGTCAACGTTGCGGTCCAGCAACAAGAGCGTGTCAAAGACGGGGAATATGGAGTTCTGGCTCCCGGGGAACTCGCGCTTCATCCTGATCATCATGTTGGCCACGTGCTGAAAAGAAACCCCATCGGTCTGGTTATGGTGCAGGCCACCAGGGATGGATCTGATGCGGCAGTGATGTAACAGGGGCAGGAGCAGAGAGAGGAAACAAACTCCTCCTCTGCTGCTCCCTGCAGCTGAGTGAGAGCGACTGTGGCCAAAGCACTGGCTTCATCTCGAGCCGCTCCCTCATTATAAAAGGTACCAATTAAACCACAGGTTGATCAGAGAGAAGAAAGAGTGAGTGAGTTACAGGGAGAGATGAGAAAGCCGAGGCATGAGCAGTAGGTTACAGCGTTTCCCACTTCATTCAGCCCTTCTGATACCAACAACCAAGCGTTAAAACGCCACAGAAAGAACAGCTGCTGAGAACACAAAGGCAGTGTACCTGCGAGCAAAAAGCACATGAAATCAGCTAAATTCTCCCGACAGGAAAACTTAGGGAACAGCAGAGATCGTTCTTTTGGCCAGAGATGACAAAGACCCAAGGCCACGATCCTGAAATTCGGGTATGACAAGAGGGGTCCGTGGCTGGATTCCGAAACTTGACGGGTGCATCTAACCCCACACTGCTCCAGGCAGTCCCACGGGACAAGATGTGTTTCCCAGCAGCAGCATTTGCCTCACCCGAGCACACTCGCCCTTCCCGAAGATCTGTGGGATGGTTCCGTACAGAGCCTGCAGCGTCATCAGCCCCTTGGCCGCGTGGTACAGACTCGTCTGGTCGCTCTCCAGGTAACACTCCTAAACAACAACAAGGATTCCCGATGGAAGGTGTCGATCCGACCCAGCCGCTCCCCCAGCAGATCGTGGTCATTCTGAACAGTTCGGAGGAGACACAGGCTGGGAAAAGACTGTGGCTGTTGGCAAATATGGACCTTATCTGCGCCGTCACTGCATCAGACCGTTTGACCAGATACTCGTGTTTTTGAACTCCACACACTACTCCCAGCTTGATAGGGAGGAGTGAGAGAGACAGAAAGCAACTACAGAGAGTCCCTCCCTCTAATCCAGGCCGATCTGAGCACACAGCACCTCACCACAGCTCTCAAGAAGCAGCAGCAAGCCCCAGTGTGTCCTCTGGGCTACACTTAGTAAGGCAGAGAAGACCAAAGAAAGTCTCAGACCTTTCTGTCCCCAGACATGGCATTCTGAGGGCACGGGACATGCTGCTGGTGCGTGACAGCTGTTAGTTCTGGTGCAGTTTAGAGCACAGCAACTCTGTATTAACTATTGTATTACCTGCTCTGTATGAATACTGCATTAATACTCTGTACTAACTACCGTACGTGGCTCTTTGGCTGCGTAGCAACACAAAAAGTGTTGCTGTTTGCAACAACAAAGTGTTTTAAGCCTCAGGAGTGCTCGATCTGTGCGAACAGCACCAGCAGCTACAGCTGGAGGAGCTGGGGTGCAGCCACGGCTCAGCGCAGCGCTTGGGATCAGGCCACGTTTCTCTGCAAGGCCCGTCCCTGCAGCACAGTCACCCGGAGAGCCCGTGGAGCGAACACCAGCAGCACGGAACCACGACACGTTTCTCCTCGGACACGAGGCGGGTGCTCACCTTGAAGGCGCTCTCGGACTCCATGGAGAGCAGGTCTCCATCGAAAGGTATGAGGTCCAGGCTGTACTGCTCACGGTGGATGAAGGACCCCAGCACACCCTGCTCCTTCAGCCACTGCTCACACAGCAGGCTGCGGCGCGGCACGAACAGGATGTGGAAGTCCCTCTGGGGAGAGCGGCCTCTGTCCTCCCTGGGGAGTCACAGCACAGGTAACCAGCACGGACCACGGGCGGGGGGCACGGAATGCCAACAAGAGCGGGAATGCGCCGGGATGTTGTTACCACACGCATGCACAGCCGCAGGACTGAGCCCAGGGCAAGGCTTCCCTGCAGCTCCCAAAGAGCGCTCAGTCAAAGCATGAGTTATTCCAGCTCATCGGAAGGAACGTGTGTCTCCCGACAAGGAGCGACCCTGCGCATCGCCAGCCAC
>NW_009943065.1:0-796 GCF_000696875.1 Nestor notabilis | reverse complement strand
CAGTGAGAAGCTGAGGTTGGATGTTGCCAACATAAAGTCCCATCCGCAACAGTGTAAGTGGTTACAAAGGAGAGGAGCAGGGGCTCACACGGAGAATCAAGCCCAAAACCCTCCAGTGAACGCCTTCTAATACATTTCTGAATGAGGAGATGGTGTAATTACAGCTGGTATAGCACCAGCTGAAAGTCTGTCTTACACTGTTAGAGACCTACATGATCAGCAAACTGCAGACATGCACTTGGAAAGGGCATGAAAGAGGATTTCAGCCCCAGACTGCTAACAGTCTGCAGTCCTGCTTGTGAGTTCTGCTGATTCAGTTTAGGACAGAAGTTACGTCAGGTTTGTGCACTAAATCCTGACCCTTGAGGTACCTCTTGCTCCGCCATTCCCCCTGTTCCCAGTAGGGACAGAGGCTGGGGAGAGCTTTAACTGCAACTAAGGTCTCCAGGGAAGCGGGAAGCAAAAAGAGCTGGACAAAACCCTGCCAGCCAAGGAGCAAGCAGGTACTCAAACTCTGCCTTTTGGAGCTGCCATGCCCTGTTGCCTTCACCTTTTAACCTGCAAGAGGGGGCATGTTTTTGAGGCGGGATGAGTCACAAGACGAGCTTTGACCACCAAGAAGCCCCAAAGAGTGTTTCTGTAAAGAAGAGGGTGGAGGGCAGCGATGCCATTGTCTGGGGACTCTAGCAGCAGATTGTGTTTGTCCTGTCTAAAAAGAATTTGGTCATGCACATACACACATGCACACACCCCCAGCTCGCCTCGTACCCTGCACTTTCGTCCATCCACCGTCTCC
>NW_009943064.1:61054-71442 GCF_000696875.1 Nestor notabilis | reverse complement strand
TTTATATTAAAATATTAAATAATATTTTGTATAGAATAAATATCTATGAAAGACCAGGTTTAAATACCCAACTAAAAGGCTGCTGCTCGGAGAACATGAAACAGAGGTTTGTATGTAAAATGCTCATACAAGGCAGGCCAGCATCTCATGGGTTTGTATCAGCCAGATCTGGATCTATACAGCATGATCTGTCAGAACACACTGTAGACCAAATTTATATGCTCAAAATACTGAAGTCGAGAGGCTTATAACTATATTAACTCTGTTTATATATTCCTCCTCCTTATCACTATAAATATGAAATTCATGTGATTTTGGATTAAGAAGGCCTTAATGTGAATTCTGAAAGTCTGTGAATTCTTTCTCACAGTTCATGAAGCTAGAAAAATTATTCTCTCAGTGGGCAGAAAACAAAATAAAATAAATAATAACACCCCCCCCCCCCCAAAAAAAAACCCAAAAACCAAAAAACCACAACAAACCAAACCAGTATAACTAAATAGCTAAACAGCAGTATAACTGCAAAACCCAAGATGGTGAATAAAAAGGCCTTATGAGCCTGCTCATAAGTTTTTCTTGGACTTTTTTTTTTTTTTTTTAAAGAAAGATATACTTATCCACTAAAATTCTTGAACACTTTTGTCTGAACTGATAAAAATCTATCTATCTCGTGAGTTTTCAAATACAGTTCCAGAGGTGTGGCAAATTTTCAGGGATCTTCTGGTGATATACATGGTACAAGGAACTGTGTGTGACTGTTTATCTGAGCTATGAGTTGGCTCCAACCAGAGTGGAGCATAAGGCACAGCTGCTCAGCACAGCATGACTCAGACTCTGCGGTTTATTGTAACAGGAGAACCAAAAACAAGAAAGCAAAAAAGTTGTGCTTCTCCCCTCTCTCACTAAAAATCAAACCATTTGCAAAGAAGAGAAATTTAATGAGCATAAACCTAGTAAGTATTTCTGCTAGGAAGAGCATAGTGATGTCTTAGAGGTGGTACGCATGCAGAAGACATTAAAAGGAATGTTCTAATTTCATGTAAGTCTTTATGTAGGAGAGAGAGAAAAACCTAATACTTCAATTTAGATTAAATTTTACAGCTTCTGCTAGTATAAGTAAAAATTTATAGTTTCACAGCTGTAAAGGTTTTAGATTTAATTAGAGGAACTTGTTTCCCTTTACACAGCAACTTTTGCAATAAGGTATGCTCTGACAATTTACATTAATATGTTTTATATACTTCTTACTGAGTTTCCTGCTGTGAGCTTATATGCAGTATCATATTTTAGGATATGAATAAGAAAGGAAGTCTTCATTTTGTCTTGCTTTCATTTGGAATTTGGCTGTTATTGATGTATTTTTAGAATGATGGCCATAGGCAAGATGTTTCCATGAGCAAATCTATTGACTAGGTTTCAGTGTGCTTGCAATAGAAAGTTTGATATTAATGAAGTTCATGAAAAATTAAGTCAGAGAGTCTTCATAAAGGGTTCATTAACACATTGACATGTTAGAAATATTTTATTCTGACACAATTTTGTTCACTTTCTGGTACATACAAGGTGATCATTTAAGATTTTCTTGAGGATGTGAGTTTGTAGACCTTCAAGGCTGTCATGGCTTAATCTCAGCTGGCAACTAAGCACCACATAGCTGCTTGCTCACTCTCCCCAGTGGGATAGGGGAGAGAATTGGAGAAGTAAAAGTAAGAAAACTCACGGGTTGAAATAAGAACAGTTTAATAATTGAAATAAAATAAAATTTAATAATAATATTAATAATGTGAACAATATACTGAAAAGGAAAATAACAAAAAAAGAGAGAAATAAAACCCGAGAAAAGTGAGTGATGCAAATGAAAAACAATTGCTCACCACCAACTGACTGATGCCCAGCCTGTCACCAAGTAGCGGCCCCCTGGCCATCTTTCCCCTATATTAAAATATACTGAGCAGACATCATATGGTATGGAATATCCCTTGAGTCAGCTGGGATCAGCTGTCCTGGCTGTGTCCCCTCCCAGCTTCTTATAACCCCTAGCCTCCTCACTAGCTGGACAACGTGAGAAGCTGAAAAGTCCTTTACTTGGTGTAAGCCCTGCTCAGCAACAAGTAAAACATTTGTGGGTTATCAACATTATTCTAATCCTAAATTTAAACCACAGCACTATACCAGCTACTAAGAAGAGGAATTAACGTTTTCCCAGAGGAAACCAGGACAAAGGTATAAATGAGCTTTTTAAAGTTATTTTGACAAGATATGCTTTCCACAAAATGCTATTGATGGTCTCAAGTAACTGATCTACTATTTGACTACAATCAATGTTGAGTTAATTTTCCATGCTTATTTGGGTCTATGTACCTGTCAATTTTAGAAGTACCATAGTGCTGGCCTAACACATTCATTTTGCATACATCCTATGACACAAACCAAATTTCAGATCTGAACATACTTTTTTAAGACTAGATTTCAAACTATTAGGGAGTATTGATTTTTAAATTGAGAATGTGTAACAACTGCGGTGTTAACATCATACTTGTTAAAAATAGCCTGGAAAAAATAAAATCACTGTCACATTATATCATGCTGGTTTGTACATATATATATGCTATATAAGTATGGACAACTATTAAACATATCTGCATTTTTCTGCATTGCTAACAGATTTTAAAGCTCCACAAAGAATTTGCTTTATCGCCAGATACACTTTTTCTGCTTGTTCTCAACTATGCTAGATGCTAATGTTACTGTGGCACTTTTTGGATTCCCTTATCAATTCTCTGCTTTTTAAGTTAAAAATTACAATAGCACATGCTTCCTCTCTTTCTATTCTCTATTATGTTTTGTTTAATATTTCTGTCTTCAGCATGGAACAGTGATGGTCTTCTAGTCAGTTGTCCTCTTCCCTGACTGCAGAATCACAGCTTTTTGGCCATCCAGACTTTTGTTGTACTTCCTGTTTTCATTCACTTTCTTCCTCCTAATTTCTTCCAACTCTCCTTCAGAAATCAACCTTTCTGAAATACTAACTATGTAAGTAAATATAATACTGGTTGGTACTGTACTTTTTTTTTACTAAATTTAATGTAATTGTATCAACACTATTCCCAAAGCAATCATTAACTTCCACTGTGGTAATTAAATCGTCTTCATCAAAATGGATTTAATTTTGATTTTTAATTTCATTTTATTAAGTTAAAAATAATCTATAGTTTGTAGAAACTGATGACACTTTGTTTTTGGATCCATAAAGCTTCCAAACTGAATTTTCTATTCTAAACATTTCTTTGGCTAAGCCACAGTTAGAAGTTATCAGTAACATGTGAACAGCTGGGAAAGAAAACGATGAGTACCAAGAAAGCAGAGAGAGACAAGACACTGTACTTGGCAGTGCCTTCTGGAAAAATCCGGTTTGGAATTATGCTCACCTCAGGATCACCTTCCTGGCAGAAGGCACTTTTCTGCTACCTGGGCAAAATTACTTTACTCTTCCCAAACTCATTCATCAGAATTTTTGCTCATGTAAAACTGGAAGTTTTCTGTTTATCTTTTGTCAAGTTATAGCTTTTTCTCCAGAATCTTCAAAATTTTCTGTGAAATGTAACTCCTTTCTCTTGACAATTTCTCTTCAACAGCACTCACAGTTATGTAAATGAGGAAAAGGAAATTCAGCTCCAAAGACAGAAATAAACCATCAGAAAGGAAAAGGACCCAAAGAAAAACAATTAAACCATAATATTAATTTAACAGTGGATTGTGAGGATAGATACTGGGAACAGAAGAAGGGGCAAGTCTTGTGCATATTCCATACTCTTATGGCCTTGATTTGCCTTTTTTTTTTTTTTTTTTTTTAAAATTAGTTTAAAGAGAAAGTTTAATAATTCAGTTTCTTGTATTTTGCAGTTTTTCTATCTGGTGGTGGGAGGAAAAAGACCATGATATTCTATATGCATAATTAGAAAAAGCTTTTACACTGCAGATACTGAAGCTGGTTTTGAATTTTTCTTGCTTCTTAAGAAACCAAACAGAACAAAAAGCTATCATCTGTCGCTTTAATCATTGTAGGCTGCACTAATAGGCTGGTTCAACAATAGGAAATAGTTCATGTAAATTGTTGCATTCCAGCTGGTTGACTTTTTCCTTGGTAAAACTTACATATATTTTTTAGTCTCATAAAAGATAAATTATGTGATTTTACATTTGAGTAATACTCAAGAGCATCTGGACATAGCTGTTGGAGACCTTTAGAGTTGGCCTTCAAACACTGCAGAGTTGCTGAAGACCATAATCAGTTGAGTTACTGCTTGTTTTGCTGGTACTCTGGTTTATACTATTGTAATTTAGAGACATATCAAGTACTTTAGGATCTGAACTCTAAATGTGAAGTAATGTAACTAAACTCAGGTTCTTTGGTGTTCAGTCTCCATGCTGGTTTTCATTTTTGCTTCAGCCTTGAGTGACTGATGTTTTAGGCAAAGAAACCTAGGTGCTGGGGCAGGAAGAAAAAAACAAGGAAATGCTGTATGTGAATGTTGTACTCAGGCTCCCTTGCAGGCACTTTGTCCTGAAGTTCATTGACAGGTGGCATGAAATAATCCCCATGTTTAACCACAGCTGATCTAGCAATAACCGCAGGAGGGCTCCTCTCTGTGAGGTTATATTACATCTCCTCAGCAAACCTTCAAGCTATTGTAGCCAGAACATATGGTTTCCACCTTTTCTTTCTCAGTTCTATAGCAAGCTGCACATACAACACATTTTACTGTGTTTATCCAAGGGTGATAGAGCTCTTGAACAGGCTCTTCACCTCCGTAAGGTATATAAGCACGATTTATGGGAGCAATGCAAAAGCGTAAAGTAAGTGTTATCAGTTATCCTGTCAACATTCCAATTGCCACAGTGGAAAGGTATTAGTGACTTCTACGTCCCAGGTCCTATCAATCAACTCCAAATGAATGTCTCAGAATTTCTAAAACAGATGCCTATTGAACATATGAATAATTTCCTCTGTGGTGGTAGACAACAGCTTTTTCTATGTATATGCCTAGCATAGAAGTGTCTTTGTAGCCAACTAAATATAGAATCATAGAATGGTTTGGGTTGGAAAGGACCTTAAGATCATCTAGTTCCAACACCCCTGCTATGGGCAGGGACACCTTGCACTTAAACCATGTCGCCCAAAGCTCTGTCCAACCTGGCCTTGAACACTGCCGGGGATGGAGCATTCACAAGTTCCTTGGTCAACCCATTCCAGTGCCTCACCACCCTCACTGTGAAGAACTCCTTCCTTAGATCTAATCTAAACTTTCCCTGTTTAAGTTTGAACCCATTAGCCCTTGTCCTACCACTACAGTCCCTAATGAAGAATCCCTCTCCAGCATCCTTTTAGGTCCCCTTCAGATACTGGAAGGCTCCTATGAGGTCTCCACACAGCTTCTCTTGTCCAGGCTGAACAGCCCCAACTTTCTCAGCCTGTCTTCATATGGGAGGTGCTCCAGCCCTCTTACCATCCTTGTGGCCCTCCTCTGGACTTGTTCCAACAGCTCCATGTCCTTCTTATGTTGAGGACACCAGAACTGTACACAATACTCCAAGTGGGGTCTCAGAAAGAGCAGAGCAGAGGGGCAGGATCACCTCCTTCAACCTGCAGTATTCACACAGACATCACAAACAAGCAGGTTTACAACATCCCATTGCTTAGAATCAACTCAGAGTATAGCATCAAGGTACAAACTTGCCCCACATCCTCAGGCCACTATGAAACTCATCAGTTGAGTCCCAAACAGTGAATGGCTGCATCTGCTTTGCCAGCTTTGAATTGCAGAAAGCTGCATGGTAATATTTCCTCTGAGAATTCTGGTGCACTGTGCAGTCCTATGATACTGTAATCTTAGTTCAAAGTTTTTTCTGATCTCACTAAGCATCTCTCTCTTTGTGATACTGTTTCTCCCTTTTCTCTTAAGGTATTTGCCTAACTCTAGGCCTCTGGGCCTCCACTGAACCTTCATGAATTCTCTGTAACATTTCAGAGATTGTTTCTAATTCCGTAAGTACTTCAGGGTAAATTTTATCAGGTTCCACTGATCTGAACAAATCTAACTATATTTGTCTGTCTACATAAGCATTAGAATTTACAGATGCTGTTCACCCTTATTCATTACAGACCCTGTAAAAACAGAACTAAACTGATTCAGATTCCTCTGCTTCTGTGGAGGTTTGGATATGCTGAGAGATTGGTATTAGTGCAAGGTTGGGGTTTTGTTCATATTATGTTATTGTATCATGAAGAGATAGATAAATCTGTCATATGGGTATTTAAATTCTGCCTCTAGAAGTTTCCCTGGAATATTGTGGTGTTCTTTTCAAGTACAAGACAATAAAAAAGAGACTTTGTTTAATGAATTCTAAAGCTCTTCATGCTAACCATCTGATGTCTTCCAAACAGCATTCCAGTAAAAATGAAGTCATACATCCATTAGACATAAATCCTTGTATTTCATAAAACAATTTCTGGCATTATCCCAGCCACTTTCACAGAATTACTCTCATCCCTTCCATATTAGTGATCAGTCCTTTAAGACTGGTTTCCCAGCATTCTCTCTGTAGTCTTTTCTTGTCACATTCTGTTGCTGAAAGTTGAAAGCTTTCTCACCTCACTTGACTAATCCACCTCAATTCGTTTACTCTGCTTTAAAATTGAACTGATAGGCCAAATTATTCATGGTATTGCATAAAAAACCCTGGCTGAATTATAATTAAATACGGTATGTCTTCTGACAGAGTTTAACCTGGAAGTCTTATAATTAGTTCAAGAAAATACAGTTCTTGGTCAATTCTTTCTCTCTCATGTCTTCTGTCATCAAATTCTGCTTGTATTTTCTTGGGGCCAGGGAGGGATTACAAATCAGTCTTCTTTTGTGCAAAGTCTGGCACAATAGGTCCTTCAGGTTCTACTGGAGTGCAAAGGCTCACCACATTCTTCGGGTGTTTAAATGTCACAGAGATGTGCTTAGTCTAACCAGATACACAGTCAGAAGAGAGAAGGGCTTAATTGGAGAACTCAAGCCTCTGAATAAGTGATTGTATTTTTCACCTCAATTAATATTATTAGCAAGCTCTAATGCATTTCCCACTTTCATTAGAGCATATTTACTGACATACAGGTGCACCTACTCTTGTCCAAATTAAATAGGACTTCTCTTAACTGCTTAGAAGTAGCTAAAATTTGAATTTACTGAACAAAGATGAGTGGATTCCTGGCAGAAATTCCAGGGATCTGCCTAGACTCAGAGTAACAGGATTCAGCAAGCCAATGCAGTGCTTCCAGTCCAGCAGACAACATAATCCACTTTACAGTTCAGGCGATTCCAGCCCAATGAACAAAATAATCCACTCAAGACTTCATGTGATTTCAGACCAATGAACAACATAATCCCAATTTTTATTAGAAACTATGAGCAAAGAGTAAAGGTTTTGTGAGTAATCAGCATGTAAATGTGCTTTATGTAGCAAGAAAGGAACTTTGCACTGCAAGACACTAATAAATTAATAAACTCAGAACCTCTGTGGACTTCTATTAGCTCCAAAATAGGAATGTGATGGGTTTGTTAACCATAACCTGTAAATTCACATGTTCCATCTGACCATGGGTGATTACCAGCCAGGGATGACTGTTTTGTCACTTCAAAATATGCTCATTCCACATTTTTCTTATCACCCAAACACTCCGGCTAGAAAAAATGTCTATTATTTTAAAAAAACCCAAACAGATAGATGAAAGACATTTTCAGTTCAGTCAGTTGGATTTCTTTGGTGCTTTCATAGAATCATATAACGACTCGGGTTGGAAAGGGCCTTAAGATCATCTAGTTCCAACCTTCCTGCCATGGGCAGGGACACCTCACACTAAACCATGCCGCCCAAAGCTCTGTCCAACCTGGCCTTGAACGCCTCCAGGGATGGAGCATTCACAAGCTCCTTGGTCAACCCATTCCAGTGCCTCTCCACCCTCACTGTAAAGAACTTCTTCCTTTTATCTAACCTAAATTTCCCCTGTTTAAGTTGGAACCCGTTACCCCTTGTCCTATCACTGCAGTCCCTAATGAAGAATCCCTCTCCAGCATCCTTTTAGGTCCCCTTCAGATACTGGAAGGCTGCTATGAGGTCTCCACACAGCTTCTCTTCTCGAGGCTGAACAGACCCAACTTTCTCAGCCTGTCTTCATACGGGAGGTGCTCCAGCCCCCTGATCATCCTTGTGACCCTCCTCTGGACTTGCTGCAACAGCTCCATGTCCTTTTTATGTTGAGGACACCAGAACTGTACACAATACTCCAAGAGGGGTCTCATGAGAGCAGAGCAGAGGGGCAGGATCACCTCCTTTGACCTGCTGGTCATGCTTCTGTTGATGCAGCCCAGGATATGGTTGGCTTTCTGGGCTGCAGTCGCACACTGCTGGCCCATGTTCAGTTTCTCATCAACCAACATCCCCAAGTCCTTCTCCGCAGGGCTGCTCTGAATCTCTTCTCCCAACCCATAGATGTGGCTCGGACTGTCCTGTTCCAGGTGTGGGACCTTGCACTTTGCATTGTTGAACTTCATGAGACTGGCATCAGCCCACATCTCAAGTGTGTCAAGGTCCCTCTGGATGGCATCCCTTCCCTTCAGTGTGTCAACTGAATCACACAGACTAGTGTTGTCAGCAAACTTAGAATCATAGAATCGTAGAATAGTTAGGGCTGGAAAGGACCTTAAGATCATCTAGTTCCAACCCCCCTGCCATGAGCAGGGACGCCACACACTAACCTAGATGACCTCCAGAGGTGTTTCTACAATTTTATCCAAACCTCCACTTTCATGCTGCAAAATTTAATTTTATCTGAGGGACCTTACAAAACAAAGTTTCAGTTTTCTGCTTCTTCCTCAAAACTTTGATAATTGCCAATTTTTTGTTTAAAAAAAAAAGTATGAAAACATGCATTAAGATACCAGGTGCTCCCTAAGGTGCAAATCATTTTCTGATCAGTTTAACTTGAGAGATATTACTTATAATGTGTTCTTAACCTAAAAGCATGTATTCGTCTTTTTCAAATACATTAACTGTTAGCACGATGTGACTCTTTTCATGGCTTGCAGAGCACTAGCTGTGACAGAGACCATGTTAGATGTGAATGTTAGTATAATATGAATAAGAATGTATTCCTGCATCTCAGATATTACCTCTGGTTAACTTACTGATCATTTTAAGATTGTGAAATGAAAAATGCTAAAGAAGTGCAAAATGCTGCCAGTGTCATGCGGATTATTTTATTCAGTTCTAGCTATGTGACTTTAGTCACTTTAATTGGCAACAGAAAACTTACTCAGTCGCCCTTGTTCTTGACTGTAAATAAATGGAGAGTGAAAACAGCCATCCAGCATCTTCAAAACAAGGGTGTTGGGTGGACAGATTGTCTGGCCACTGCGCTATGTTACCCATCCAACTCTGAAAATGTTTGCAAGGAATAATATAACTGCCAAAAGTGTTTAAAAGCAGCCAGCTAGTTTAAAACACAACAGAATTCAGTTTCCTGGCAAATGCTCTAACAAGCTTTCCTACAAAATGTCAACATTTGGATTCACAGCATCCCAAGATACCTGTTAGTTGCAGCTCTGCTGAAGCTCTGAAGGTTTAACTGTCTGAACAATGAAAAATTAGTTGAAGCTGGAAATGTAACAGCATTGAAGCCTAACTTCTCTTTAACACAATGTGCCAAGAATAGGCAAGAATTCTTCTGAGATGAAACAAACCTGCTAGAACTAAAGTGATTTCTGTGCTTTGGTAGTGTTCTCTTCTCCGAGAACACATTATATTGGATGAGTTGTAAAATGTAAACTTTATCCAGTGAACTGCTCATCATATAATGGTGTTCAGATAATAACACTACAGCTTTTTGTGCTTTGGTTATAATAGAATCCATTGTTGTGGTATATTAGAAGTAAAGACACATAAGTGGTAATCCTTTATAAATCTGTTAAATATTAGACTAAGGGTGGGTGAAAGCAAAAGTTTCCTGTGGTTCACAGAGGGACAGAGGGCAGAAAGTTTTGCCATAGGAAAGTTGTAGGGAAGCTGGGAACCAAGACTGTAATATCCAAGAAATCCTGTATGGACTGCTGCCTGCCACTCTCCTCTTCCTGCCCAAAAGCTACTCTCCACTTTGCTCATTTAAGTTAGGATATATCATGTAGAACTCAACTGGTAAAGGCAGGAACATTGGGGTCTCCCTAACCTAAGCCTGCTATAATTTTGTGATGGCAGAGTCCCCAGTATGGGCAACCCAGGAAAAAGGTTTTCAGCTTTGATTTTGCTGTGCGTGGTTTCAGTTCTCTTCTCAGCGCAGTACAGTC
>NW_009943064.1:27237-61023 GCF_000696875.1 Nestor notabilis | reverse complement strand
CAGGAATGCTCTAAGAAATCTCACTCGGTCGTTGGATAAGGAATTCATACTGGTTTGGCTCTTTTCAATAGGGCTTTTTTGGTCATACCTTCCTAAGTGGTTTGGCATCTTAACTATTTCTCCATGTGAAGCCAGGGAGAAGGAGGTAAGGGCCACTGGCCTGCATGCCACCAACGTGCCTGACCACCAGCTCATGGGGAGAGTGAGCTCTGAGTGCTCATCTTCCTTTCCTGGAGGGCCAGGCATCTCTTTTTAGAGATTAAGTGTTCAAGACCAGGTTGGATCAGGATTTGAGCAACCTGGTCTAGTGGAAGGTTTCCCTTTCTGTGGCGGGGGGGCTGGAACTAGATGATCTTTAAGCTCTCTTCCAACCCAGACCATTCTATGATTCTATGATTTTCCAAAGTGTCTACTTGATGTGGAAGTTTGAAACCTATTTTGGTAAAGTACAAAAGACCAGAACTTCCAAAACTCTCTTGATATCTTTAGAAACTTAGACTTTGGCCTAAGCCATAGTACTAGACTCCAGTTTTAATAAGCACTTGTGAAATTTTCTGCTTGCAATGAAAAAGCTTAAATTACATTCTCAAAAGTGTCCTAGGGATTAAGAATTTAAGTCACTTGGGCTATCAGTGGAAACCTTTGAAGACCCTGATCTTAAAAGTATTTAAGTGTGTCAATATCCTGACTGTCTTATGTTTAAGGATCTATACTCTTTAAAATAGAAAGTTTGCAAAATAGTTATGGGTGCTACAATGTAAGGACAACCCAACCAGGCACATATTCCTATTGTGATGTGCATTAAAATTAAATTTACAAATGTCTCAGTCAAGCTTCTCATTCTGTTTTTCTGTCTGACTTCAATATAACTCAACTAATGCAAAATGCTATTTTCAGAAAACATTCACAGTTTGTTAAAAAAAGAAAGAAAGAGAGAGAGAAAGAGAGAAAGAGAGAAAGAGAGAAAGAGAGAAAGAGAGAAAGAGAGAAAGAGAGAAAGAAAGAAAGAAAGAAAGAAAGAAAAGAAAAGAAAGAAAAGAAAGAAAGGAAGAAAGGAAGGAAGGAAGGAAGGAAGGAAGGAAGGAAGGAAAGAAAGAAAGAAAGAAAGAAAGAAAGAAAAAAGAAAGAAAGAAAGAAAGAAGGAAAGAAAGAAAGAAAGAAAGAAAGGAAGGAAGAAAGAAAGAAAGAAAGGAAACAAAAGTCAGCACTAAACTATTCCAAGGGTCATAAAAGAAAATAATTTCATGCTAAATCTAGTAGGTACACATTTAAAAAAAAATTAATCATGCACTGTTTCCCATCAGGGTAATAATAAATAAATAATGTCTGTGAACTGGACTGACTAAATATCTTATTGTCCTGAAGTGCAACGAAAAATAAATTTTCAGTGATTATACAATAAAAAAGGCATAATCTAAAATTGTAATGTTTTTTGTTCCCACAGATGATTTTCAAAATTAATGCTGGTACTTAGCCTTCTGAGTATAAGCCAAGTGCCAGAAGTTCATCACCACAATATTCTTGCAAATGATTTTTAAGGACATTAAGCATTTCGATTTTCCAACATTGAGTCAAGATGTAATACTGTTCACTGCACAACTTTCAAATCACAATTAACAACGGGTAGTTAATAATGAGAATATAAAAGGAAACACACAAGTTCACTACAGCCTTGTGGCGATATGTGTACATATATATATACACACACATATATGTGTGTGTGTGTATGTTGAAACCCCATATATATTATTAAGCCAATTCATCCAAGCAAAGAAAAAAGTTTCATTTTCACTGGACAGGATGTTGATCGTTGTATTTTAGATATTTGGATGCCTTGAATCTTGATCAGTCTTTAGTGTATTTTTGGACCTCTTTGCGAAATAAGAGGTTTTATACGATATATCCTTCATATAATGTATTTACTTGTGTACTTTATGAACATTGTCATTAATAATATAGGCTTGGCTCGAACTGTTAATAGGATAGCATATGAGACTGCTCATGCAAAATAAATATTAACCACTACCACCATCACCCTTACATCACGTCAGTTTAGAAACAGCATTTTTATCCTAGTCCATGGCTGTAGAATCTTTGATCCTGCCTACAAGCTTAACTGCAAAACATATGTAATAATAACCTACCTCTAAAAATAAAGAGGAAGAGAATCTAAGACCTGTTTCATACAGATAGTTCACAACCTGTATAATTACTTTGTTTGACTGTCAAATATGTGTGATGTTTGAACTACTCAATTCAGAAAGCAGAAAAGTGAAACAAAATAGAAGTATGGGGACATTTTATAATGGAGCAGTATTCCACTGGAAAATATTATAAGGTAGTATCTTTTTCTACAGTGTTCTAATATACATTTGTAGAACATTTTGAGAGAATTTATAAACAAAACATTCAAAATTGTAGAGCCAGGAATATAAAGAGTAATAGTACGCATTTTGAAAATTTCATAGCAAGATACTTTGAAAAGGAAAATGCAATTTTTTTTCAAGTATTCTCCATTTTTCTAATGAAAAATCAGATTTATTTTTCATTTACTCTCCATTTGTTTCAGTGCTAAGACATGACAAAATCAAATCTTATGAACCAGGAAATTTTTTGCAGATCAGGAATTCTGGTATTTGGCTACTTTAGCAATATCATGTGCATCAGTTTTCATTATCTGCTTCTAATATAGTCAACTTAAAGTGCTGTTGACTGACATACTCCAAGCCTGAAAGTGTTTACAATGTGATGTAGCTCAGGATTGAGATTTTATTAATTTATCTGCAGAAACAGACTAAAGAGGAAAGTACAGTACTACAGGTAAGTTTTTCTGCTTGCTTTCTGTTTTGTATGGTAAGGCCAGCTGGTTGGTAAGATGCAACAGAAGGAGGCAATTACTTGTCTCAACTGTTTAGGTAATGACTTCCTCTCTACCTAAAACAATAGGACTATTATTTTGATTGGACTGCAGAGTGCCAACATAAGCCATAAAACTTTTTTCAATACTGTCACAATCAGTTCTCTTATCGAACATGATAATGCCTTTAAAATGTTAGTATGGAGATATTATATTTGTTAGATATAGCCACCAAATATTTTGGTGATGAACAGTGTTTTTGAGAATTTTCTAGAAGACTCGATTAGCTAACCCAGAAGGATGTGTGAGGTTACCTACATAAAGAGACGAGCCTTAAATGAGGGCAAAACCCAATTCTAAAAACATAAGAGAATTTTCAAAATTGTTTGGCATATTTAGAACAGAAATATTTTTCATTTCCATTCTTCTAAATATGGATTTTACTCACAGGAATGACACACCCAAATTCTATCATTTTATCAAGATGTCATTTATCCATTGCAGTCATTTGTATCTGAAAACCAGTGCAATTCATACGTGACCTCTTCTGTCACTCTGAAGAACTTGCTCTTCTTAGCATCTGTACACCACCATGCCAATTTCTGAACAATGTCAAAAAAGATGACAAGTGGGTCTTGTCAGGACAACATAGATGATGTACTGTAAAGTAGATGATTAAAGCTGGAGTATAGACTGACAAACACACAGTGATCCATTTGCTGCTGGCCCAAGAGTTGATTTATTATTTAAGATACAGATCTTTATATGTCCAGTATATTTTATGAGAAGGGACATTGCCTGTATAGTCCAGAGTGTACACACCACATGCCAAACAACCAGGTACTGTAAATGAATCTAATTCCATTGATGTCCTCAGAAGCGTGATGATTTGCATCAGTTGAGACCTGGCCACCTATTTCAGCTGAAGTGCATAAGCATCCGTTTTTCAGAGGGGTTTTTTTGTCATTTCTACAGTGGGAGCCCACTTAAGCACAAGAGATCCTTATGGCAGTGCTGAATTAGACCTTAGGTTTTTTATAAGCCATCTCAGAAGATGGCTATAGGCATACTGAAAAAGCAGCTTATAAAGAATGAGTTTTGTATAGTGTTTATGTTATGCTGCTCTCTAAACTAATACACCTGCCTCCTTTTTGTAAAAAAAAAAAAGCTTATGTACATCTTGTATTCTTTTCCTCTGCTCAGCCATTTCCAGAAAAAATACCATAATTAGTCTAGTTTTCTGTGTATATTGTTCATTTAATTACAGATTCCTTATATTATCTGCTGTAATTCTAACAGACTCGGAGTTTACTACACATACCTCAAGAAATCACACTAGCAGGAAAACAGCCTTATTCTTCCAACCTATTTCATACACACAACAGTGGCCTTCAGAGAAAAATACAGAAATAGAAGCAAGGACAGATAAAGTCTATTCCCAGCCATCCCATACACTTCCCTCTCACCTCAGGCAAGTCACTTGACCTCTTTCTACATCCCTTACTGGTCTGAAAATGGAAGCAATAATGTTAAGCTGCTCAACTGGAAAAATGTTGTGAAAAAGAGTATTTTATGTTTATATAAACATAGCCTAAATAAATGCCACAAATTTATGTTGATTGCATCAAAAATATTTTAAAGCAGTCAAAAATCATTTGCATTAGCAAGTGCTTCACAAAATATTTAAAAGACTCACAGTGGGGGTTTTTCTTTATGACCTTACCTAGAAATGCAGAGTTATATTGCTGACTCATTTGGCAGGCAGAATAAATGGGCCCTATTAGCTCCAACTCAGGAATATAAAAGGAATACAGAAAAACTCTTGTCACAAGAAAAAAAAGAATAACAGCAGCAGATGTTTTTGGGTTTTGTTTCTGCTGTGCACTAGATTTGAGAGTGAGTAGGGAGGGAAACAGAAGAGGGAAAGCATTGAAGAAAGTTCTAATCAAATCAATTTTTGCTGCATATTCTGGAACCTTTAGACATTAGTCTTCTATGTTGTGATGGAAAACAGTTAAATCCACTACATAAATATATATATATACACATATATATATATGTACATGAGTGTGGTAGTTGAGAGAGAGAGATACTGGGGTATCAGGAAAAGAAGAAAAAAAAAAGATAAAAAAAAACCACCAAAAAAACCCCACCAAATAAAACCCCAAAACCTCCCCCAGCCTGTATCTCTTAATTCTAAGAAGCTGAGAAGATTTGAAGAACGACGCTTTTCAAGACCAAACTAATAAGTTTTAGGATCAGCAAATAGTGACACTTTTCATTCCCAGCAAAGACAGATTTTGCTCAGAGGCTCTGTTAAACCCTGTTTACCATTCTACAATTATATTCATTCTGTCATTCATAAAAGCACATCTGAAAATCAGCTTATTCTGCTTCCATATTAACTTTGATAACTAGTTAGAAATGAATGTTCACACTAGCTTAATCTGGTAAACCTCAGAATTAATAGGTATGGAAGGTGTGATAAGAAAAAACAAGAGAATTCACTGTTAGATGTGTTAAGATCTATCAAGTAAAAATGAAATGCTGTTTTACATATGTGTCATTTTTCTCTATAGATCTACAAAGTAAATATTAATGAGGTGTTTTAAATTAAGCACTTCATTTACATTTCACCTATTCTATTCAAATTGCTCTGTTTTCTTAGCATGATTCAACCATTGTACACATCAGCTTTAGCAAGCCACAAAAAGTAATTTTTGGCTTCAGATTCTGTGATATATTTGTCATCAGAAAATCACACATCAGACTAATTTCATGGCTGTATTATCCTTCTGTCTAAAAACTTAATGAACTAATTAAATTTTGAATTAACTGAAATCAGAATAAGCCCCAGACACGAGCTTCTAATCTGGACAAACATCTCTTGACAGAAAACAGAATTAATGCGTGTCTTGTGCTTCAGAACAGTTTGCCAAAAACAGACCCCTTACTGTTTTAGGCACATAGCCTTGTCCCTACCAGACATGCTATTTACTATTACAGTGTTTCTCCTTCAAAGATATTAATACACTTTCTTAACATTAAATACCTTTGTTACACCAAAGGAATGTAAATTATCAGTCTAGAAACACAACTAAACTATCAAGTCAGCAGGATCTAATGGCTCTTTTTTTTTCTTTTCATAAATTAACTGATTTGTATAAAACTGCTTCATGTAACAAAATGTTCTGCAGTCCTTTTGCAACTATTAGGATGCTTGTAGAGTAGGAATGTGGAAGCTGGCATGACTTTTTTATAATAGCAGTAGTGTGGGGAAGTAAATGAGGAAGATATGCTTAAAGGATGCCTGCGCCAGCAAAAACAAGCAATGACAGTGCAGAATGTGAAGGCTTATATGTATTCCTTTTTGTTTCCCTGTGTAATTTCTAAAGGAAGTGTTCCCTACCTGCACACCATCTAAGTGACACCAACAGCGCAAATGGTCTGTATAAAAGCTTAGTCATACATGGGTCTACATGTCTCAAAAAGTCTGTCTGGTAGATATGCAGGTGAACATGAGTTGGTGATGATTTTCAGCTCTCAGTCCCCTTAGTCTGTCTTACTTCCCTGCCAATTAACAGCTTTCATTCTTGAGGATTATATATGTCCTGTGGCTCTTGCCAGCAGGACATCTTCTCATTGCTGCCTCCTGGCTACATTTAAATGTTAATGACTAATTCTATAGCTAATACATGCAGTTGATTTTATCTTAATGTCTACTGGTTTTAAATGTCACTGCTTAGACTTGTCTGAAATGAATTTTGCTAAACCATCTCTTATTAATTATCTTTTACCATTTATAGTTCTATCTGGTGGCCTGGGCTGTCAACTGCGCTGCTAACAGGCAGTTCAAGTTTTCTGCCTTTGAGATACGGAGGTGGAACAGCCCTCAAAACAAAGCAGAGCCTGGGCTTTCCTGATCTGGAAAAAACTATTTTGAAAAGTGTAACAAATAGAAACCAAAAAAACTCTAGCTTCCAATGCCATGAAGTTTATGTATGCCATGAAGTTTATGTACACCTCTTTAGTTGTGAATCCTCTAAAAAGGGGGTAAACAATGATCCACTATAATCAGTTTCATGTAAAGAGAAGAAACAGTAAGTCCAGAATCAATTCATCTGTTATAATTGTCACATCCATAGTTTTCAGAAAAAATAAAAATGCTTCCATTTTAATATTTTTAGGCTAGTGATTATAGACTTTTTCTGTAAAGATAGTTCTGTGCACTGAACTATGAGCAGTATTGAGAAGAGGGTTGTTAAAAGGAAAAAAGAATTTGGAGAGTATCTGTTTCCATTGCTTTCTTCTTAACTTTTATTATTGCCTCAATACCCAAAATATCTTCAATTATCTAGCAGATGAAAAGTCTCATTCTCAAGTGGAAAGGTATTTCAGTGTACAGAGTCCTAGCTTGATGACAGGAAAACCCACAGCAAGTTAAAATCTCTGAAATGCAGGCTTCTTGCATGACTTATGTAAAATGTGGTGAAGACTGGATGTAGTCATGAAGAAGTCAATAATTAGTTCTTTATATCTAAAATTATGGTAAGGTTAACATATAAACTCCAGCTAAATCAACATGTCCAAATTAGGACTTAAGAGAGCTGATGACAGAATAGTTGGTGATGGACATATAAACAATTATCTCAGTGCTGGATCATTTAGATGGCTTGAACAAATCGTTTATCTATATTATGTCATCAAAGGTCTCTGAGCTTCCAGTTACTTCCAGATTGTTAGCTGATATAGCCTCACAACAGACTCAACTCTTTTGCACTTTGAACAGCGGGCAATCTTTGTCTTAAGAGCAGGTCCAGATTTGCATTTGACAGGGACAGTGTAGAGAAATCCCAGTGTCAGACTTACATATAATCACACCTGAAGACAGGTTCCTGGAAAAGTATGTGAGTTAGGAGTGAATAGGGGTAGGACCAACATTTGAAATAGACAGAAAATAGTGGTTTGGAAAGAATTACAACACCACCCTTTTGTCCTCACTGAATACACCAATATCTTTGTAAACACAATCTTCTGTGCCTTGTTACCATGTCTGAAAATTATGATAGTACTTCACCATATCACAGAGGAATTTTACAGTGCTCAGATATCATGGGTGCTATAAGCCATATATATGTTCAAGAGATTGGCTGCAGAAAGGTATTCAAGCAAATTACACTCCCATAGAGATATTTTTAGAGTAGAATATTACATTCTGATTAAATTGCTACTCACTAAACAACACTAACTCTTGCTAGAATCCTTCTACAACTCAGTAAGTTTTCTTAAATTTTCTTTTTCTCAATTAATTTTCAAAACTAACTGGAAATTAACTACTCCAGTGCAAACACAACATTTTTGTGACATGCAGACTAGCCTCAAGATCAACAGATATATATGACAAAGAGATTTTCAAGGGTAAAATAAATTGACTGCTGAGTTTGAAACAGACGGTCTGAGTGTACGTTCTGAGATAGCTGTACATTTTCACTACAAGGCAGTTGATAACTGGTGGAAAACACCACCTTTCTAAAAAAAATTGCTGGTGTTAGAAAGCTATGCTACCATTATTGATACCAGGCATAGTTGTTCTAAAATCCAGCAGAAGCCTGGTCTTGAATTAGAATTGAATAGTATTACTATCTTTTCTATGTCAGTTAGTCATAAATTACAGTATTACGAAAATCTAATCTTTACTTGCCGAAGATGAGCTGTTTAGGCTGTGATATGGCACATCAAGCCATGCTGCCCAATTTTTCAGTTTCTACAATTGTATTAGATAGAAAAGAAATTTAAGCAATTCTTGCAGTAAAAGCTGTATGGATCTCTGGTCCTGAAAGCTTCCTTATTCTGTTTACCTGCACAATAGATTCTTCCAGTCTATCAAAAAATGATGAGCTATAATTTGTCTTCTTTGCAGCACAACCATTCTGAAAAAGCCTAGTAAATTTGGCTCTATGACAATTGTGATAGATAAAGCAGTTAAGAAATTCTAGCTCTGGTAAAGTTCCTTCTCCTCAGGTCTTAAAGAAAAAAAAAATTAAAAATAAAGGCAAAAAGGAAATACAGGTCCTATCCTACTTGGAAACAAACTGTAGTATCATTAAAACTAAGAATTTCAGTATTATCTTGTACATACTACTTTTCCTTGGTTCACGTGATGAGTAACTATCCCACACGGAGACAGAGGGCTTCAACAAGTGATTTTCTGAGTTGTTTTCCTGACTTAACTACTAGTCATTCCAAATCACAGAATCAGAAAGGACTGCTCATACAGCTGCATGCTAACTTTCAGCCCTCAAGAGCAGAATAGATTGAGACTGGCTATCTCAGTCTGTTCAGTAATGAGAAAGAGCATCTTTCATCAATGTCACCAGCTTAGTCAAAGAAAGGCCTATTTAATGGCCATATCTAGTACAAGTTTTTAGAGATTTAAAAATTAGTCTTTAAGTCACAAACTTAACAGGATAATTTTTGCTGTTACACTCATAAGCAAAGCCAAAATAGACTTAAGTTAAACAAAGAAAACAAACAGCAGCTTATGGCCCATTCCCTCCAGTGATAAAGTACCTGCTAATGCCAGAAACTATGAACACATCTACAATATCTAGTCATCGCTGAATTGTTGGTTCTTGGAGTGGGTTTTCCATGTGCACACTTGGAAAAGGAAAGAAATAAATACATATGATTTTTCTTTATTCACGTTTTGATTTCATAAGTTATTTTGCACCTTGCATATCTCATTAGTATTAATAATTTTTCTTATTTTTTTACCTTTAAAAAGGAAGTTCACATGTGGAATGGTGATTCATGAGCAGCGTGAGCCCAGAGCTGCAATTTACCAAATCCAGAAGGTGCAAAGAAGGACTCATATTACTGACAGCCCAAAAGGGTATTAGAGCATTGATTGCATCAGACAGCACCAGAAGCTTAAGTGCCCTTCCAATACAGAGAAATTCAGAGAAATTCCATTCCAAGGAATGGAATCGCCTAGGCCTCCACTGTAATTAATGTTAAAGAAATGTCTTTAAGGGGTTGCCTTAGTTTATACTGTTATAGCAATCTAACAAGGGCTGTAATGCATCGGCTGGAGGACAGTAACGGTGTGCATAGGAAGCGATAGTTCCCCAGGATACTGCTGATTCCCTGCAATCATTTTTAATTCAGGAACTTTCAAATTCAATCCAGAAGTAGTCTCCGAACTTAGTAAGTCTTTTCCAGTGATCTTGCAGGGAAAGCACTAAAGGCCCAGAGTCCTCCTGAGACCCATCTTCTTCAACCCCAGGATAGACAACAGGGTAACTTTCCCAACATTCCCTTCTTTGTCTGAAGCTGACCTGACACAGGGCCTGCTTGGATAAACTTCAACAAGGAAGAACATTACTTACCCAAATATGGAAGCCTTGTCCCCTTGGTTTTGGTTAAAGATACTTTTTTTTTGTCTTAAATCACTGCTTATTGCATTAGGCTAGGGACTGGCAGGTTTCATAAGTCTGACTAGTAAGCTGAAGCAAGGCACATCAATTTTTAAAGAAAGTAAAATGATTGAGGCTTAATGTATTTCTGAAGGCTTCAATATTCAACTTATCAAGTGAAACTTCAGATACCCTACATTTCAAACAATTTTCTTTCTTCATTCATCACTTTCTTTCTTTGTATGACACTCATGCATCTACTTGCCATGTTCTAACTCTTCAAAGTGAGATTCACTGTGTATCAACGTCCTTCATCTACTCTCATTTCTTTTCCCTACTTCCACATATTGTTTAAGGTAGACATCTCTTATTCTCCAGTATTCCCCTTCTACAAGAAGAGAGTAGACCTATGCTTGAAGGATATCTATGATTGTGCCCCACAAAACATGACACAACAAAGACGAAGTCAGACACTGTGTGGACAACCTGAAATCACAAGGATCTAAGAAGATACAAATGCAGATTTTACATGCATTACAAACTTTGCATACTTCCATTTATCAGTAAGCCTGAAAGGTAACTCTCTGTGGAAGGGATAGGCAGAATGAAGGTTGTGATTCTGATGGCTCTCAACTTTGACATTGCACTGCAGGCAGAGCCTAGAATTGGTGTATATTTTTTTCCTAGAAACTGGATGGTAAATTTGGGTTGGTTTTTTATTTTTTTGCAGTTGTAGCAAATATAAAAATTCCTTGTTATAATTAGAAAACATATATATCTTTGTATAGAGACACTTCTGTACTTTCCCTGAAGCATCTTACTTCATCTACTTGTCCTCAGATCCAATTCCTTTAAATCAAGAGCATATCAGTACATGCTAAGTGAAACATTGTTAAAAAATTCCCAAGCAGTCTTTCCACTTTGACTGGTCCACAGACATAGCAAACTTTGAGAAAAAAATAGAGACAATTTAAATTATATCATATTTTGCAACCAAACATTTCCTCTCCATTTCCAAACTTGAACTGAAACCTTAGGCACACATACAGTTCAATAGGGATATTTGATTATTAATAACAACACAGACCCAACACTTGAAACCAAGTTGAGTACAAGATGATTCTGTGGCTTTCATACATTTTAATGTTAAATTAGTCCCCATGATTAAAAAACTTAAAACAGTTTTTGTAGTTGTTTGATTCCTGCATACATTGACATTAAAACTCTGGGACATTAAAGCTGAAGATGTTTGAAACTTCAAAGTAACTGTGTCTTGAAGGTGGTAGTGGTGTTTTGGAGGTGGTAGCTAGACAATTTTCTCTTTTCAGTAACAGTTGAGCAAAAATATAGCACCACCCAAACTAAAAAACAAGACCAAGAATAGCACTGTTTTGTGGTATGAACAAAGACTATGGAATCATAGAATAGAATCATAGAATGGTTTGGGTTGGAAGGGACATTGAAGACCAAAGTTCCAAATCCCCTGCCATGAGTTTCTTGGAGCCCTGTCCAACCTGGCCTTGAACACTTCCAAGGACGGCACAGCCACAGCTTCTCTGGGCAACCTGTTCCAGTGTCTCATCACAAATACTTCTCCTCCAGCTGTAAGTCAATGTTTTTTGAAGGATACTTAATGCTATTCTAATCAAAGACTTGATACATTTTCTGATGAACAACATAATTTACACAAGTGGAAAAGGTTTCCATGATGCCAGTAAGTGAGAAGATAGTGAGCCGTGTTAGCATACAGGGCATAATTTTCTGACAAGTGTAAACACAACAAATGTCCTGGTAGGTTGCTCCCAGGGCACAGAAAGTAAGCGGTAAGAATGAACTACCAATAATGTTGATCAAACTTGGTTCCCCATCCAGGATGATAGTTGTCAACCAGGATTTCAATGCTCAATATAATAAAAAGAATATAATTGACATCTGATAAAGTAAGGAAACTAAGATACATAGGATACAATAGGCTTCCCTCTGACAGCAACAGAAATTAATCTGACCTTGTATTTGTTCATGAAAACAATTCTTTTGTTACAGACATAAATAGTACAACCCTCATGTTCAGAGAGGAAGCCAATAAGAAAACACAGAAAAATGAAGAGTTGGCTCTGGAGATAAGACAACTGACATCTGACCATATTTTATCTGTTTAGGACTATTTAAGACTTCCTTATTAAAGAAAAAGGAAAATTGTCCAGTAGCAGTAATAATAATGTGTTTCCTACGCTCGGTGTCATTTGGTTAAAAGATTAAGTTGAAAATTCTTGGTATACTCAAAGGCTGTTATAAACATATTTTCAAGTATGTATAAGTATAAGAATAAATGCACTGACTCTGACATGTTCCTACAACATGACTGATGTGGCGCTGCTCGCTATAATTTCAGTGCATTCCTGGGTATGAGTAATTTTAGCAATTTGGGTTATTTTTTTTCAGATCTTCTTGTTCTTTATATTTGCTTGCAAACAAACTCAACTTTTTCCTGTTTTGTCTTCCTCTTTATAGGAATTTCATAAAGACTAGGCATATTTATAATGGACCAATGGATAAAAGTAGCCATGTGTGGTTCAATGGCCTTGAGTCATGAACATACTTAATACACCTTTTCATTGTTATTATTAATATTATCATTAATTACTCAAATCCTAATGAGAATGTGGTCTTAAATCTCAGAAGAAGGACTTAAATGCCTAATGCCTTGATATCAGTATAATTCAGGTTCCAGTCTGCCATCAGGTCACTCACAAAATTTACTGGTCTAGAGCAATTTACACTGAACAAGAATCTTCTTTTCCACTAAAAATGGATCTGGGACAATTTTTGCCTTGGCTGACATAAGACCATGCCAGGGATAACTAAAACCTTCATATCTAATATGCATAGGAGAATGTAGAGTTGCACGCACTTTTACAAACTTTCTCACATTTTCAATAAGTCAGCTACAGAGCATCTTGCATACAAGACAGGAGGAGTAAGTCAATCAGAGTCAGTTCACAGAATGACTCAGAGTGGCAACTTTGTTGTACACTTTGAACAATCTCTTTTTCTCCAACACCCATGGAATAAGCTTGGCCTTCAAAATGGACTCAGCTGACTAAGTCAAGTTCTGTGACTTAGGTGGAATAAGGAATCTTCAAATGAATAGCTAGTTACAAAACCTTTCCTTCAACTGTGGTGGTTCAAGCCCAGCCAGCAACTTGGAACCACACAGCCGCTCACTCACTCCCCCACCTCTTCCTTCCTCCCCTTGCTCCCGGAGGGATGGGGAGGAGAATCGGAGGAATGTAATTCCCACAGGTTGAGATAACAGCACTCCAGTAACTAAGGTATAATACAAACCACTACTGCTACCAATAATAATGATAAGAGGAATAACAAGGGGAGAGGACACAAACCGCTCACCACCCGCCGACCGATACCCAGCCCGACCCGAGCAGCGATCTGGGCCTTCTGGGTAACTCTCCCCAGTTTCTATACTGGGCATGACGTGCTGTGGTATGGAATAGCCCTTTGGCCAGTTTGGGTCAGGTGTCCTGTCTCTGCTTCCTCCCGGCTTCCCCTCCTCCCTGGCAGAGCATGAGACTGAGAAAGTCCTTGGTCAGAGTAAACATTACTTAGCAACAACTAAAAATACCGGTGTTATCAGCATTGTTCCCAGACTGAAAGTCAAAACCACAGCACTGCACCAGCTACTAAGAAGGAGAAAAAAAATGACTGCTATAGCTGAACCCAGGACACGACTAAGAAGATCACAGTGAATATAATAAGTTCCAGTGGCCAGCAAGGTATTGCCTTTCTAGTCCTACAATGCACCTGGGTATCAGAGGGGAGAATAAGTCACATTTAATTACTCATGACAAATTCAGTGCCATTCAACACAAGAAACTGGCCATGGTGGTTTTGGAGGTTGTTCTGTTTTTTCTGTTTTCTTTCCCAGACAAATACCAAGAAAGCATCAGTAAAGGAAGTATTATGTGAATTGTGGTTCTTTTCAAGAAATGCACACAAATGCTAACACAGGAAATTTGTTCTCCCAGTAAATATATACCTTTTTGACATATTTGTATTTAGTATGCAAAATTTATGTGTGTGGTCTGTCCATATTATGTGTCTACATATATATACATACACACATCTGCACATATCTTTGTTAGTTTTATAGGAATTGGTGTGAGAAGAATACACATTAATCCTGGGAATCCCTCATTCCTAGCACTTCTTAGAACTGGCAGCAACCACAGAAGGGTCAATGCCAGCAGCCTACAAAAAATTCATAGAAGTTTGTGACTGGTAAGGAAGAGAGTTTCAAGGAAGTCACATAATTGGACATACCTCGGATGCCACAATGACTTGATTGAACCCAGTTGTACTTGGTTGGCTTGTCTACAACTGCCTACACTTTTTTCACAAACCTTGTTACAATTTGGTGGATAAGGCACTGCATTTCCAAAAAGACAATAGAGAACTTTTCCATTGGTAGAATTGTCTTCCTCCTACTTGCTGGAAATAAATATCTTTTTCATGCAGTCATGAATGGCTAAGACATCAAGGAGATCTGACACTATTTCCTTTCCTTGGCTAATGTTGCTGATGAACTGTATTTAATCATTCATAAGCAGGCTCTACTCCTTATTTATTGGGAACAGTTTGATTCCATAAGATTCGACAGTTTCCTGACATCCTCCGAATTGTTCCAATAATAACAGAGACAATGACAATATCATTTAGAAATCTCTCACATGCTGTATATGAATGGAGTTACATATCTGCTGTAAGTAACAGCATAATGGAACAGCAAATTTTTTTGTAGAGGGAGCTGAAATTAGATTATGCCATGCTGCCAAAAGAGACAAAAAGAAGCAGATGAATTCTGGAAGGAGGAGAAATTGTTATACCCATGAGAATCACTGATTGTTGTTCCTTATCTCAAGGATGTACAAGCTTTTCCGATTTTTGCAAGAGTCAAAAATCCCTGATCAATTCATAAAACAATAAATTGCATGCGTTCTATAAACAGAGAGGAAGCATGCAGTTCTTTACACTTACTGACTAAAAGAACTAAACTGGAATTTTCAACCTGTATATTTGCTGGTTAAATCAGCAAATGCCACTGAAAATTCAAGCCCCTAGAAGTAGTCATAGGTACCTCTGCTGACACAAAACATTACGTAATAGCCAGGACCAACTTACACCAATTCAGCCAAGGGCCCTGACATCATCTCCACTGATTTAACTAGACACCATCCTATGTTACTCCTCTGCATGAAGAATGTACAGGCAAGACCAATTTCTCACACAGTGAAAACTCAATGTCCACTTCGACAGACCTGTCCCAATTTATATCAGAGGGAGTCAGCCCAATATTTTATACAATAAAATGGTCCAGAATGGTTAATGGATGATAAATATCTGGGATCTCATTGCATTATCTTCACTTCAGGCTTAAATTACATATGAAAATGTATTTTATCAAAGAGATTATCCTTGCAAGAAAGAGTTTTCCATGTATGATCATTAGATCCTATCCAGCTCAGATTGGAGGGCACAGGAGGTCACTCTTTCCTAGCAGTGAGTCTTCAAAGCCCACCTTAAGAGATAAGGACTGAAGTGCAGAAGAAGGAGAATGTAGGACAATTTCACTGTTATAAAAATATTACCTGTCTCTTCATCATTACTACAGATGAAATAACTAATAATCTCATACTGCAAAAAGGGATTAAAACGGAATTCATTGCACTTAATGAAACTGGAATTTGGACAAAATATTGCAGTTAATTTGGTGAAAAGCAGAGATTTTTAATGGTCATGGAGTATCTGTGGCCATAGCTCCTCTCTTTTACTTCCTGCCACACAGAGAGTCTTTACCACATAACAGATTCCAGCTTCCCAGTACCACTTTCCTACTGTGCCATATGATTTCAGTATAGCCTGAAAGATTAATCCTTTGGGCATTACACAGTTCTTTCATACACAAACCTTCCAGACTGTATAACTAGATGGATAATGAGTTGTATCAAAGAGACATACCAACCTACAGGATTACAACTGTCAGGAATAAAGCACAGACCCCTGCTGGTTTATAGCTGCTTCATCCTATACATCAGACTCTGTAATCTGCTGAGACACTCCCTGTATGAAAAGCAATGCTTTTGTCAGATATTACGAGCTAGACTTGTAATCTCCTTTGGACATGGCCTCGGTGGGGCAGATAATCCAAGCTGTTGTGATGCAGAAGGAAGCTGTTGGAAAGAGTTTCAAGGCTTCATGGAGGCTGTTTTCCTTTTTACACAGCTTCCCATGTCATTCAGATTGTAGAGAAGGCTGTCAGATATGACTTCTGATGGAGAAAGGAGTATGCTAACAAGGCAAAGTTTCAGAGAAAGAGACTGAGTAAAAACAAAGCCCTTACCCTCACAGAAATACCAACACTTGCATGGTTCTCTGCTTACTCGTTCAGACATTCTGTAGAGGTGTACCTTCTGTATATTCATACAGTCCTTTGCCACTCCTTGAACTGATGATTTACAGTTCATCTGAGTAATTTATGGAGAACTTGAGTGGAGAAGTGCAAGCTAAAAGAGATATAAAGGTCTAGGTGGAGACCTCGGGATTCAGTGTGTATATCTTACTGGGAAGTCTACACTTTTTCAACTAATTCTTCAGAAAAAATGCAGAGATGTTTACAAGCATATTGGTCTTTGACTGAGCTAAGGTGGCTAACTTACCTTTGTATTGATTAGGGGCTCTAGGTAAAGGGAAAAGAAGGATCACAGATGGCATGAACTTTAGTACAAAAAGGAACAATAAGTCTTTTTTTTACTTATTTACTAAGCAGTTTTTAAAAAAATCTCTATTTTTTTTTAGCAAAAAAAAAAACCAAAACATCTTGGTTTGGTTTTATTTTTTTAAGACCTACATCTTTTTCCATATAATTTATTTGGATCTGGAGTGTCTCTTATTGTATTTGTATAGCACTTAAACCAAAGAAAACCTCATTTATTTTATTTGGAGTCTCTACCGAAATTCAAACATAAGGCAACAACATGTCTCCAGAGAACCAAATAAAACCGTATGAAAATTTTGGCCAGATAGGTTGTCTTATAAAAGAGAAATTAATAAGCCCAGAATTTACTTTTAAGTATGACTTCTGATGCAGGATATGTATTTATTTAGAGAAAGGAAAAAAAATTCTTGCTAATTAAATCTGCTTTAAATTGACACACTGTATTTGGTATTTAATATTGACACACTGTAAATGATAATTTTTCCTTATTTATAGGGGAATAAAAGGAGACACAGCTATACTTTTTCATATGAGCTATTGCTTTTCGATCACCTTTTCCATCTCTTTTGGTTTTCCAGTTTCTTTGCCTCTATTTCAAGGAAAGCATGAATTCCTTTATTATCTCGGCAGCCACAGTTGCTAAAAAATCCAGTTTGGCTCTCATGCTACCCTACCGTAACTGCTATAAGCTTTTTGTTGTGTCTTCCCCCATCCACCTCATCCTTTTGCACAACTGTCTTGTGTGCAAGTCATGAGACAGAATACACATAAACCCATCTTTGAGCACACTGAAGATGATTTTTAAAAGAATGGTTTTCCTCTCGTTAGTTTAAAAAAATGACAAAATCAATTTCTAAAACTTCACATCTTAAAGTGATTTTGAAGCTCTGAACCCTTTAAGTGATGTGCAAATGGCAGACTAATATCACATTGCCAATCAGTTGCTCCTATTACAAACTCCATTTTACATGCCACTTCAAAAGCATGGTATAATCAACAAGTAAGCCTTTAAAATGCAAATTTAACAAAGTGCACCTTTAGATTGAAACAAGAAGATACTCATTTTTTCACACACCAAGACCAGAAAATTCTATTTCATCATAGAAAGTAGCACCAAGTGAATGATGGATTTCAGAGGTCATTTTACCCAGACGCCCAAGTACTGAATGCCCTAGTTTTAATTTCTAAGATTTGCAGTTATTTAATGTAACTAAAATTTGTCTACTGTCCCCACAGCACAGATTAGTGTTGCAAGTAGCATGAGACTATTCCCACCTGACACATGCTCCTTGCTTCAGAGTACGTGGAACTCAAAAATCAATACTAACAGCAGAATGCCTTTCTTGGGAGGGAAAAACTTTCTTGTCCTCTCTGGAGGGAAAGCAAAAAGGCTAGGCAAAGCTGTCTTAAAATGCACATAGTACTGGTAATTGAGATGAGGGGAAAAAAGCAAAAAGGCTTCTCTGAAGCACCTCCCACCCCACCAGCCACTGCCATGGCTCATTGAGAAGGAATGAAATGCATTCATGGTTCCTGAGGCCAGAAGACATTATAATGTCCATACCAGACTGTACTTCTTTTCCTCACCACAAGAATGTATTCAAATTGGTGACAAAACATTTCCCTCATTACCTGACATGGACAATATATAAAACTGACATGTACAATATATAAAAATTTCTTCTTGTTTTAAAGGCACAAATAATTGCAAGTTGAAACCTTGTGCAATAAATTTGTAATTTACATTTAATCCCAGAAAACTGCTTCTTGTTTCAAGGCTGACTTAGCCCAGTTTTAACTTTCCATTGCTGGTTCTGGTTATTTCTTGTGAATAAATGAACAAAATTCCTGCTTCATTCTCTTCTGTCAGGTGTCTTCCTACAGTTTGAATACCTACCCCAGGTAATCAAAATAACCCCTCAGCTGTCACTCTGCCAATCTAAACATGTTTTCCAGACTAATTTCCCTCATCTTCCTTAATCCTTTTCAGTGATCCTTTCCATGGGTTTTCTGCCTGTGCAAGTACCAGAACTGGATACTTTATTGAAAAAACATTCAGAAATAAAGCTTCTATTTTGGGGAAAAGTGTTCTGTATTACAGAACTAGTAACACTGTTGGAAGGTATTGAAAACAAGGGTAGGAATGAATTTTTGTCCAAATTTTGTATGAATATTCGTATCTTCACATTATACATTAATAGATCACATCTTAGCTTGCCTTTCCAGTCAAAGTTGGAAGCTTAACCCTAGATTAGAGTTACAGTGGAAATCTTTCTTCCCAGGCTACTTAACCCTCAAATTCTTCATTTCCAATATCCCCTCGTGGCAGCAGTGCTACAGTCTTGTGACTGCAGCAGCTGAAAGTCTGTGAACTTCTTATGCTAGAAGCAAGTGCAAGCACAGGTTTTAATGAAGCATACAAAATCAGTTGAATTAGGGCCTGGTATTTTGGCTGGATGAAAAATAGGATGGAAATATGAATAAGTTTGTGTGCTTGGTATTACAAATGCTCAGTGAATTCACAGAGTTGGGAAGGCAGCAGCTCGCCAGCCGCAGGTAATTATGGCAGTTATGGAAAGTTCATTGCAGCCTCAAATGCAAGTTATTTCAGTGGCCTGTGATGACAGGAGGAGGGAAATAAGCTCAGGTTTGCACAGAACCAAGATCTGTTAAATGTTCATGAATATAGCTCTACTAAAGCAAGGGTGGGAAGTTTGACTTTCCAGTACTGCCCCATAAACTGTAATTTTTGACATATCCCTGCTTATAAGCCTGAACCCAAAGACTTGTCACAGCCTTTTATGCAGTTGAGACAATAGCTCGTTGCCTTTAAAAATAGAATACTCCCTATTATGACACCAACCTCTCTTGTCTAAAAACACCTATTTTCTGGAGCATAAAGACAACTGAAAGTCTTCAAAGATAGGACTGCCTGGAAGAGATTATCCTCAGGAAAACAATGGATGTCTTTTTTTTACTAAATCACCAGTATGCTTATTAGGCTGAGGTTTCATTTTCAATGAAGGGAAAGAAAAATATGAACAGCAGAGCCTGTCATGAGGCTCTTTCTCCTCACACCTGCTAAATGCTTTCTGCACATAAATAACTACCCAGGAGAATGACTGCCAACTTCTAATCTATCCCATGCATGACCAGCTAGCAAGAAGGGTATTTCTTAGCAAAATTCCCATATTTGCAGGAAAGAAACTCCTCCAACAGTTGCAGACCATTTAAATCCATCCTAACAGTGGTATACTGTTAGAGAGTGAGACAAATCCAGAAGACCCTTGTATAGCAAATGCAGCTTTCCATCGGATAGCCATTGTTACTGCACAGCATTGGATCCATCCCTGTATCCAGTATAGGAAGCAGAGAAAGTCTAACTGCAGAGCTTTCAAACCTCCACTTCAGCCCACCCCTCTTGAGTTACATTTCATTCACTGATAGAAAAAGAAAATGGGCCTTCTCTGAATCAGGAGTGGTGATGAGAAGGGGGGAAATGCATTCCACGAGACAGAACAGTTCTGGATTTGTATTATCCAACAAAAGAGTCTTCTCTTGAACTACTGACCCTAGCCCAGCCCTGCCAATGTGGACCTGCCCCAGTATCCTGGTCACCCTGACCTGATGGCTTACTTCCCAGCCATGCCTTGACCTAGGCCCACATAGAAGCCTGTTGTCCTGGGCTCAAGATTGTCTGTGGCTGCAACCCCTTCTCCCCAGCTTACCCTGTTACTTCACGGGGGGTGGTGGGACCAAGACCTGGCTAAGAGAGGACCCTTGCCCTGCCAGCCCAAGGATCTCTCTCAGCTCCCAGCCCTCACTGATCATTGGCAGTGTGGCCTTTGCCCTCCTCAGAAAACAGCTAGCATTCATTTTCTTAAAGCAAGTTAAGATTTCTGAATGAGTTTTAATTAGCTATCCTCAGGTTATTAAAATACAAAAGCTTGATGATGGCCTTTTCCTTTCAACTTTGAAACTCCATTAGCTTTAGATTATGAATGGTTGAGGATCGCAAGTTTTGTAGACCTTGTAATCTGAATACATGTAATTTGGAAAATAATTTAAAGTAGATATAATTACAAAACTTTGCACTTCTCTACCTGTTCTTAATCACTGAATGGACTGTACATTCTGGAGACTCCATGCTTGTGGGCAAATGATAAAATTCTTACAGTGTTTCTCTTTGCTTCCAATATAAAATGTAAGTTGCAAGATATTTAAAGACTAGTTTTGTGATTTCCTAATCAGTCACTCACAGATTTCTTTTACTGAAGTGTCAGCAATGCTGTCCTAGTATGGCAACTGGAAAGCATATTCAGAGAGAGAGGCATATATTCATTTAAAATGTTTCCTTGTGTCTGTTTTCATTACTTCTTGCTAAGACTGTTTATGGTTCTATTTATATATGTTTTGCAAACACAGTTTATCATTAATCATTGCCTAGGTTACCTTGGCCAACAGACAAGCTTCACAGTAGTTTCAGAACCAGAATATCAACTGTGTTGTCTCTCCTATCCTTGCAGCAGAAGCAGGGAATCTAGCTCTCCAGCAATCTTCTATCATTCATACAGCACGACCTACAGAGGACCAGCCAGGTCTTCCCTCCTCCTTGGAACAGCTGCTCAAACATTTGTGTCATGAAGTTCACTATGACAGTATTATTTTTACTTCCCCTCTGGAAAAATGATATCTGTAGTTTATATACTATCTAGTATAAGCAGTAAGAAAAGAAATCATTCAGCGCAATATTATTTCTAAAGCCAGAAATAACATGTGCATTACAGTGTTTGGCCTCTTCTGTAGCACACAATTTTGTCCTGTAACCTTACTTTAAGATTAACAACTTTTTATTAAAATATTTTTTTGAGAAATATCCATGGGTGAAATAATTTCTGAAGCTTCCAACAATGACATAATTTCCGTTTGCTTCTATGGTGTTGACCTATCTTAGGAGTCAAAAACTAACTTTAAGTGCCTGATCGTATGATTAATACTAATCCTGTCAGGTAAGGGGAATGAAACAGGTGTATATGACCTATGTGTCACAAGAAATCAAAACAAAAATTTGTTATGTATTTTACATAACAAATATTCAAAACAATCTTTTTCTGTAGTTTGAAGACAAGATCAAGAATCAGAATGAGTGGCACTTCCAAGAGGAACAACCAAAACATTCCTTAGCTATATCACTGCTAATTTTTTTTTTATTTTTTTTTTGAAAGAGAGACACAAACTAAGAGGGACCTACATATGTATTTTGACAGATAGAAAGACAAAAAATGGAAATATATTTTCAAACATCTTTCTGTTTTCAAACATCAGTTGCAGGTAACTTGGCATTTAGGCAAGGTAGATACTCCTTAAAATGTTGTTTTTTGTTTATGGAATATTAATGGACATAATCACAATGTTTATCTTTTAATAGGGGAAACGAATGCTTACCCAAAGTCCATGGCATGCAAACACCCCAAATTTCATCTCTGTTCAGTGACTACTCATTAGAGCCTCTCTTCCTAGTTACAAATTATGAGCATATTGTTACCCTAAAAATATACTGTATGTTTGCCTGATAAATTAAGTATACAGATAACTGAGCAGGAGTCTGTGAAACCCATAATTTTATCCTCTTGTACAAAAGAAACAATCATGCATTTATTCCATGAGGAAACTAACATAAGATGAATGATTATTTCTTTCAGTTAGTGTGCTTGCAGTTGCAAGAGCTGAATATACAAACTAGTTAATCTTATGAATCTAACCTCTCATTTTAACTTGAATGGGAACATCTCAGCACATCATCTTCTGGCTTACAGGATGCTTACCAAGATAAACATTTCAATTGTACTTTTTTTCTTAAAAACTGAAACCCGCCTAAACATCTACTAGATACTGCCATAAATGTCTCATCTTTTTACATCTGGCACTGTTAATTTAAGAGTCTTTCTAAAGAGTCCTGAAGCTCAACATGTAATGTCAATTCTTATGTCTGAAAAATAGTCACAGTTCATGATACTTTTCCTTTTTCGGAAATGCTGGAGAAGCATAGAGCCCTGAAAAGGGATTTAATTGAATTAGCAGAAAGAACTCTAAATGAAAAAAAAATTTACATACTCTTTTAAAAGTCATCTAAGAAATACTTTCTGCATTTTAAGAAAATACCATAGTTTAGTCTTACAATAAGCTGGGAAAGGCCTCATATAAACTGGGAAAGCACCTCAGGATTCTAAAAGCAAGGTCTCTTCTGACCTTCTTTAGCAATGTGGCTTGGGTAGATACAGCTCCTTAGAGAGTGTGTTTTTGCAGAAGTACTAAAAGGAGGCTACAAGTGTTAATAAAATATCCTACTTGATCCTATTTGCCTTTTTGAAGCTATTTCACAGGAGTTAGATCTCTGGAAGGAACAACACCCAGGAGGTTAAAAAGTTGCCATCTTATTTGTAGGCTATTCTTCATCACAATATCTGAGTGAAAAAGGAGCCGAGGGGATTACAAACATGAAGTATAAAAGAATGTGTTTCACTGTATGATCAATAGACCTAGTGACTGTATTTCTTCGTTCTAGACTACACCACACAGATGACAGTGAATAAATAAAACAGTGGAGTGAATTGAGTATTTCAGCTTGCTAGACAAGAGAATGCATGCATGCATGTGTGCTTGTGCACACGTATCTGAGCATTCTGCAATCTTATACCATCTTACAAAGTGGTAGGTACTTACATATATTCCCAATAATTCTGGAGGGCAAATGACAGAGAGAAAATGAGAAGCACTCATACAATGCCTTGTTTAAAAGAACAAATATCCCTGGGCTTTGTGCTTGGAACAAGCCATTGGAATCTGTCAAGAGTAGAAAAGGTCTAAAGAAAGTTTCTGACTAGAAATGCTGTCATATGAAGTATTTCTTTTTGTGTACTTGAGGGAGAAAAAGAACAGGTTAAAAAGCTGTACTAACTTTAACATGTCAAAGAAATATTCACATTCCTTTGCCAACCACGAGTGCAAATTATAGTAATTTGTGGGCTGTACTAATGCTTCACGGGAGCTCTGGAAGCAGAAAACAATTAAAGTACAGTAAAGTTAGATGACAGCACTGATTTATCCTCAACAGACTCAGACTTGTGGCTGGAAGTGTCACACGACTTTTCCCGCTGCGGAAAATACCCTAGCTACTGAGTCCTGCAAGTGCCTCTCTCGTAATTTACAGATGGTGGGAAAAGCTACGGACCTCAGGTATGTAACTTTGAGAATATGAGAAGAAACATTAGCAATGACTCCAACTAGTCATCTGTGGAACTGTGAGTATCATAAACTTTCATCAATACTTCACTGAATAGTTCATAGGTAAAAGTACATAACACTTGCAGGATGTACTTGTGTGCAGTAGTATTGTGTGAATATCTGCAAGCTAGGTCTTGACAAGCTGGGATCACTGCTTGGCTTTGCACTATAGTATGCACATGGTGATTTTCTAGTTCAGGTGTGATAACTGCATATTTTAGTTCCTCAAATTCAATTACCTGAATGTTGGCCAAGAGGGTTTCTGCCACAGCAGTGCAGCAGTAACATGCATTCAATCAACTTGCCTTAAAAACCTGAATTCTTACAGCAGCTGTTTTGAACAGCTTCATTATGATTCTTATTGATCAATAAAAGATAGATCAATATCAATTGAAAACAACACAGGAAGAATATTCAACACAGAGCCAGATAGATTATTACTTTTCTCCCTTCAAATATGGTGACATGCCAAATACTGTCACTATGGCACCCCCTCATTTGAACAAAAATGGGGAGGAAAATAAGATATTTCTGAGACCTTACTCTGATGTGATGATGAAAACATAGTTAAGACAAAGCAGAAATGGTACAGAAGCCTTTGAATAAGAAGTGTGAGCATGTGAAAACGAGTTCTCAGCTCCATATCTCTGCAGTAAGGCAGAAAAAGGAAAACCAACAGAGGGTAGAAAAGGCCCCAGGTTAAATCTGATTCTCTTTCAGGGTAAAGTTTCCTCTTTTTTACACATTCACAAGCAAAACTGGCTACAGATATTAACACAAGATTTATGGGTAGGGAGAAATATTTGTGTCATAGTGAGCATCGGCTTGGAAAAGCAGGTATTTTTTCATTGAAAAGGCATAATTATCAACTCCACATAGAATAAAACTTTGCTCATTTTCACTAACTGATCTTTTCAATAACTTTGAGATTGCATAGGCCAACAAATACAGCAAGATTATGGAGGGAAACAGAAGCTCAGAACATGTATACGAATAGAAATGCTTGTAATGTTTCAATCTGTATCTCATACGGCATAGCTACTGGATTCTTGAGGTTAGCCTGTAATTTTGAGGTTTGGTGCCTTTATCACACTAACTGATGTTCCTCACCCTATTCATGGATATATTCCT
The DNA here is from genome assembly GCF_000696875.1 of Nestor notabilis. Lineage (NCBI taxonomy): Eukaryota > Metazoa > Chordata > Aves > Psittaciformes > Psittacidae > Nestor > Nestor notabilis. The sequence continues at coordinate 35,546 of NW_009943064.1, read as the reverse complement.
GTAGTGCATAGTCTTTAGAAGCTTTCTTCATCACACAGATTTTCCCTGAAGCCAGAGGGCTCCAGGCAGAAAAAAAGTCCATGCAATTCTATCAAATGGATTTAGCAACTTCCCAGAACTAGGGAAAAATAGGCCATATATTTTGAAGTGTTCAGACACTAGTGATGTAGTTTTCTTTATATGAGCACTGTACATAGCACAGTAATTTTTTTATTAGATTTCCAGGTAATACTGAAATAATCATATTTATATTATGCATGATAATGTTTCATACTATGCTATGAACACTTAGCATGCATAATGAACTTCTAAAGGACTTGGTTTCTCAACATTGTCATATAAAACAAAGCAAAAAAAAAAATACAGACAAGAACAAATTTTGACCAGCTGTGTGCTCCAGCCATGAAAATACTTTAAGCATCTGCTTTATACGTTCTCTGGGGAGTCCTTCTATGTTTAAAATTAAGCAGTTTCTTAAATGCATTGCTGGATTAGCTCCCTAGAGAAAATCCACAAGATTCTAAAGTTTGTCACAATATTTCTGGTATAATGAGTCCCTGTGCTTTTGTCAATTGGCATCTGAACATTAATGTTTCCCAAGCGTAGTTGTTGCTTTAGTGAATATCGGTAATAAAAATCTGTAGTGTTGCACAAAAATACTTGATTCTTCCCTTTCATTTGCTATGAACATTATTTTCTGAACCCAATTAATAGTGCAAGTTAATTGTTAAGTAGCAGCTGCTGTAGAATTCTTGAAGAATTTCTGAACACAGTAGCAGAAGGAATTATAATTCCAAGGTCCTAAAATACTATGCATATCTTTGCATTCTCTCTCTCTATCTCTCTTTTTTCTTCTGTGGTGATTATTTTAATGAACAGGTTTAGCTAGCACCTCTCAGGAAAGGTAGGTATTAACAGACCCAATTACTGTAATATCCATAACTAATCAAGAGCTATGAAGTGGCTCAGCAGGGAGTCTAACTCATAGCGTAGAATTGATCTATACAGAATTTGTATGTGAGAATGAAATGGTCTAATTCCTACCAAATACACCTTAAGGCATTGTGAGCTCCTGGAGCACATGCTGTGCTTTCTCTACTGTATCCCAGTCTGCTAATCCTCTAAATTAAGACCTTGGTCCTATGCAGGACAAAAAAATCCAAAACAACAAAACACTGAACGTATGGATCCTGATCTCAAAAAAGGGAAGAAGGACTTTCCATTGTTTGTACTACTTCAGTTACTATGAGCTCCAGTAATGGGAGCATCACATGGGCAATATATTGCAATGTTCTCTAAACAGCAACTGGCAATAGAAAGAGGTTACAGGGTTAGGTAAGCTTTTGAATATAAAATATGAATATTATTATGTTCTGGCTCTGGTAGGTGCTGTACAAAAATCAAGTAATCTAGAAATTTTGCAATCTACGACAGAATAAAGAGATGGGACAAAAAGGTTATTTTAAATATATATTCTTAATTCATTTAAACCAAGTCCCAGTAAGCTTCATATTTGCTTAAAGAAAGATTTAGCCAAGAACTTCAGAATTTGAACTTCCTTCTTTTGTTTTTTTTAATTTTCTTTTTTTCCAGTATGCCAACACCATCATTTAAGCTTATTGATATGAGAGTTAAAAAGAGAATTTGCCCATCTAAGTCGTGTAAATATAGTAGACATCAGAGGCAAAAAATGTGTTTCACTTTTGGTTTACACGTGAACTGCAAATCTAGGATAAAAACTGAAAACAACATTAGCTGCAGGAAAAGCTTTCTGAGCAGCTAAAGAAAACAGATAATAACACAGGACACTTAATTTTAAGAAAAAGAAATATCCGTTTTTCAGCATTGAGTTTTCCCTTAAGCAAAGGCAGTGCATTTGTTTGAAGGACTGCAAGGCAGACAGTGTCATGTTCTGTAAGAAGTGAGAAGAAAGTAAACAATTTTCCACGTTAGCAGAAAAAAAGACATCAAAATAAATGATGGGCCAAATCCATATTTGGGGTAAATCAATGTTGGTTTGGATGAAAGTGCCATTTTACATAAACTAGGAGTTTGCATCATTGCATTTAATTCAAGATAAAAAGTAAAAAATCCTTCTGTCAACTCTAACTGGCAGCAAATTCAGCAAGGATACCTTCTGGCACAAATAGCACAAGACACTCCAGATTATGGTACCTAGGGCACAATGAAGTACTACTCCTCTTCAGCAAAAGCCATCTTTACCATTTACAGGCACAGGTGTACCCCCTTTCATTGACAACAGGCAGGACCCGTCTGAGGTGCTATATACAGTGTATCAGGTATAAATGAGACAGTTGTTAATTAGAGGAAACTCCATGAGCAAAAACCCTAACAGAGCCAGCAGAGCTGCAGCTGTGTACAAAACATCACTAAACCATGCCTGTGTTTCAAAGAACTTTTTCTTTTACTTTTTTGTTTTCTTAATATATAAGTATTTAACATGTTACCAAAGGCCAATAGTTGCAACTTCAGCTTAACGAATTTCCATTATCATAAACTTCATAAATGTGATTGCCTTAAAGTGATATGACCGCTTTACTAATTAAGAATTTCAAACTCAGGCCTACTGCCCTGAGCCCCCCTGATAGGGGACATTTGTGATGGATGTGGTTTCAAATAAGGTCATGTTTGAATGGGTATGGCTGGAAGCACAGTCTGTTTAAAGACTCGGTGTAAATGAGGTGTTGCTGGAAAGCCAGCTCATGTATATCTGACTGATTGACTTTTTCCCTCATAGCCTGGGGGATGGTCATTTAGAGACTGGGAGTCTTTTCTGACTGAAATGAGAAAGATTTAAAATATGCTTGAAGGTGACATAGAATCATAGAATAGAACAGAATCATAGAATAGTTAGGGTTGGAAAGGACCTTAAGATCATCTAGTTCCAACCCCCCTGCCATGAGCAGGGACACCACACACTAAATTATGTTGCCCAAGGCTCTGTCCAGCCTGGCCTTGAACACCTCCAGGGTTGAAGCATTCACAACTTCCTTGGGCAACCCATTCCAGTGCCTCACCACCCTCACTGTGAAGAACTTCTTCCTTAGATCTAACCTAAAGTTCCCCTGTTTAAGTTTAAAGCCATTACCCCTTGTCCTACCACTGGAGTCCCTAATGAAGAGTCCCTGCCCAGCATCCTTGTAGGCCCCCTTCAGATATTGGAAGGCTGCTATGAGGTCTCCACACAGCCTTCTCTTTTCCAGGCTGAACAGCCCCAACTTTCTCAGCATATAAGAAGCAGGAGGGATTTCACACATTCCATGGACATAACTTTCTCTAAATATAAAGAATAAAATAATAAGAGACCCTTAGAAGAATACACAAGCAATGAAGCAGCTATGGGAGAAAGAACAATACTTCTTGAGGTTAGTCAGAGCAATAGTTTGACAGAGAAAAACACTATCACCAAAATAAGGGGAAAGTCTGCTTGTTGCCAGTTTATAGCTGGTATTTTAAAGGGTAAAGTAATAAACTGCACACAAAGTGACAGGGTTGGAGGGCCATGAAGTCACATTTATGTGTTTGGGTTTATTAGCCTTAACGACTCAGCGGTAAGGTAATTTTGCTTCAGCTTTACTGCAATGAGGAGCACCAGTCTGGCTCACTTCTCAGAATTTCCCCAGAAAAAATGTGTGTACGTGCACTGTTTAGTGAGCGCACACCAATTCAAAATTTGGGATAAAAACAGGGGCAAAACCATGTCATGCAGTCACCTCTACTTCCCAGAAATATCAGTCTTCATTTGATAAACATAAATTTTTTGCTTTGTCCTTATAACAAGGCACTTTTATATCTCTCCTGCCATGACTAGCCCAGCTGTGCTGGCTGGTGTAGGTGAGACTGAAGCCAAAACTCCAACTGTACTCTGTCAACCTGATCACTGAATGACCACCAGTCATACAAGGGTCATATACTCCTGTATGTTCAATAAAAAAGCCCAAAAAGCCACACAAAATCACTAGGAAAGTCAGGTCTTAGTGGTCTTTCGTGACCAAGAACAGTTTGTCCATGACGTCTCCAAATCTCATGGAATAAGGACTAAGAAAAACTTTAAATAGATACCTAAAATCTGTAAGCCACACTTGGGAAACAGTTTATGCTGCTACTCCATATGAATTATTTTGCCTTGGAAATACAGAGTCACATATGTTAGTGTGAATGCATGTTGAAAGTATCAGATGAAAAACACTTATAGTAATAATTTGCACAGTAAAAGTGACCAGTAATGTAGATATTTCTTTTTTGCTACTAGTCTTTCCTGGCAAAAAGTATACAGAACTTGCTAAGTGCCTTTTCTTCGTCAGCTTGCAGACTGGGTGTCCTAAACCATTTTTATGTTGTGCAATGTGATATCTTGCCTTTTATTCCATTTGCTGTAGGGTGACCCTGATATTAAGTGACTACTCAACCGTTAATGTTGTTTAAGAAATACAGAGTCTCATACACATTTCATTAGTTTTATAACCTAGAAAATGACCATTTGAGTAGGAAAGACAAAAAAAACTTTACTGTTCTCTGAACCTCATACTGCCTTCAGTAGTTTATGGTGTACAGCTGTAGACTTAGGAAGCTACAGTATCGATGTTTTCCATTAAAAGTCAAAAGGATTTTGCACCTTATGCCCTTAATATACCTTTCAAAATTTCTGTAAAACTCTAACCTCCTGGCTGTTAGCCACTAACACCCACATATTGCTTTTGCCCATTATATTCTGATAATCATAACTAAAAACTTTTACATGACATCAGTCCTCTTCTTCAAGCCTGATAAATATGGAACATAACTTGGACCAGATATTTTCCCTCTTGTCCCACCAAAAGGAAGGTGAGGGACACAGAACTGTTTGCCAGCCAAAGACAACTCCTTCATGACCATCATCCATACTGAACGTTTTGCCAGTGGCCTAATTTTTCTGAATGCATGCCAGTGACAAGCAGCACACTGCAAGTTAAAAGTGGTTTAAAGTTATAGTTTATATCAAAGGCACAAAACTCAACCAAGTGATAGGACACACACAGGTGTATTGCAGCCTCCCACTTCACTGTTTCCCCCAGGATGGCATGCCATGCTGCAGAAAAGGTAATGGCAGGTCCTCCTCAGAGACTACTCCTAAGACAATCCTTGGCATCTAAAAATTCTGTATTCATTGCAGTCATATTGCATATCTTTTTCCAGTCCTTCTGGAGGATATTGTTATCCTTATCTCAACGTCTCTTCATCACTGGTACTCTGGTCATGTCAATGGCTGAGACACCTTCTCAAGCCACAGATGTAAACTAAACAGTTATTATCCCTGGAAGCCGTTTTATCTATGTCCACAGAATACATTGATAAATTTCTCCATAGTATCCGATCTGACGTTTCCTATGTAAGATGACTTGCGTAAATCTACTGCAGAAAAACATGGTGGCCTACAGACAGGACAAAGGCTGCCCAGAGAGAACAAGAGCAGAAACTGAAGTAGTGCAGCAGATTTGTACAGTTTAGTGAAAGCAACATGTTGTCTCAGGAAGCACTAAAAGGCTGCACGCTTGCCTCAGACACGACTGGCCTTTCTGCAGAGTTTTCTAGCACGGTGAGGTATTATGGACAGGTGGAATAGTTTTGAGTATAGAATTTGCTTTTTTAGGAGATGGGAGGAGGAAGAGAAGAAAATTGATCTGATGATGCAAATTGATCATTACAGATGCAGACCTACACTCGTTGGTTCCAAGTCCAGCAATCAGCCCCTCAAAATTAATTAATTTAATAATGTATATATATACCCCTACTTGAGTTCATGAGACTATCTCAAGAGCCAGTAACAGTTCTCCGGAACTCACAGAGGAGTAACATCCAGAAGACTAGAAAACATGTTATATGTCTATAAGAGTGGACAGAGACAGAGAGAGAATTAACTCATTAGTCCTAGAAAAATGAGCAAAAGCTGATATGGACCCTCTTGGCAAATAATATGATTTATGCATAAGTGAGCAGCAAGAGATGTTTGACATTTTCACGTGATTCTTCCACCAGCAATCCAGAAAAAGGATATGAATCTCTTTGGTGGAAATATACAGCGCAGCTATTCTGGAAATAAATAATAAAATCACTGTTGCAGGTTTTCTTCTACAAATATACATTGCATTTACTCATCCTCAGGATATGACTTTGCTTTTAAGGTTTAAGGTCACTAGATGTGCCTACAACTGAACTGTCAAAGGTTGTTACAAGTTTTACTCTATAAAAATTCTAATTTTTCAAGGCTTTTACCAAAAATTTTAACCCATGACTGGAAGTCTGTATGTCCCAAGTTTCACACTCTTTCTGAAAATTTCTAGTCTTAAATCCAGAAATTAATTCTGAAACACTATTTTTCTAAGCTTAGTTATATCTGTAACTAACAAATATCCAACTGAACTCAGTAATGATGCCTCAATGTCAGAACCATGAGATAAGGATGAGGTTTTTAACCTTGGTATGTCTGACTTCATTGAAGCATAAATCTTTACATGGTACATCATGCTGCTTTTAAAGTGCTGCACAGACACCTACTATCCTAAGCAATAGGAAAATCAAGTGTAGGAGCTTCTAAGCTCAAAACATAGGCAATACACATCTTTAAGGTACAGGAAATCGTCTAATCCTAAGAGAATATCATCACTTGTCCTGTGATAAGCAAAAGCTGTTACTTGGGCTATTTCACTTCTGTCAAACTACCTGTATTGTCACATATTTCTAACATAAGAATTTTAGATGGAGATCTACTGGACTTGTATGCCCTATACATACAAACTTTCTCAAAAGATCTTATAAACTTTTGAACTGCAAACAACAGTGAAACAATTTCTGATAGCTTCCCATTTTCTAATATGCTTACCTGGAGAACAAACGGGTACACAGGAATTTGTCCAGCACTGCATTAGAGTGACATAATTACTTTAAGGTTGAGAAAAGAGAAAAACACAGACCTTTGATTAGCAATAACATGGGTTTTAACACTTCTGTTAAACCTGTAGAAGATAACTTGAGAGCTGTAAGAGGGATATTTCAGAGCTAAGGTTTTATATGCTGAGGAAGATGGAAGAGTCTTAGTGATTATGATTAAGTTTCTTTTACAGAGACAGGAAAGCAATATTCAAACTTTACAAGTATTGCATAACCACAAGGCCTCTGAAAACCTCCCAGTTTTTCCTATTTAAAGGAGACAGGCTTTCCTCTTTAAAGCAGACAAAAGGCATGGTAAGACCATAAGATACTGTCACCACAGCTAAAAATTGGACCAAGTCTGTTCAATGAAAATTTAGATTTAAAAACTAAACCAGAAGCATTCTTTTGAAGTAAAAACTCATTGCAAGTGAAAGGTTTCATTTTTTAAAATCATCATTGAAATCTTCTGGTGTCATTGAAGGGCAGATCAGCAAATGAAGCAGAGACTCACCCAATTCAAAAGACTAAATATAGTAACTTGTGAATATGGAAAACTGGTTAGGAGGGTTTGAGCAATACGAGCATAGTAGACTCCACATACAAGACAGAGTCTCTAATGCACCTCAGCAACCTTGTGATGAAGTGTCATATTTGACAGAGTGGTTCATGTTGGGATACACCATTCGTATGGAGTATTAAGAGAGTCCAAGGAGATGTCATACTTGATAAAGCTGGTAATGTACATACCCATTTGAATTGCTAGCTAATATTTCAGAGCTCAGAAGAGTGGGTGCAGAAAGAACCACTAGCAATGGTGAGCTCTAAGAAAGCCTGGGAATACTGTTAATGAAAATGAGCACACTAGAAGCAATCTGTCCTAAACCGGTTTTCATCAAACTCTTCTTCGCATTTTGTTTGCTTTTGTTCTCTTTCTTTTCTTAAGCTCTGTTTGGGGAGTGATGTATCTTTTGTGTTAAAATAATTAGTAGCTTAATGCTAATTTATTTTGCTATCATTTCACTGTGGTATTAATTCAATATTTTTTTTTTTTTTAATTACAGATATTAAGCTGTATACGGAACCCAGTCTGTGCATGAAATTTTTAATCACACTCGTTACTCCTCAAAAAACACATGGACATTTGCGGTTCACTTTTCATTATGCTGCTGAATAGGACAACCTTCTTGTCAGTCACATTATTCTGTGCTTTTTGGCCAAATCTGAGAGGGAACACAGAACTAAATATGGTTCTGTGAAGGTACAATCAGCACTAGTGGTACAAAGAGCAATTTCATGACTTCTTGATATTTCAGAGCCTAGAATGGATTCAAATGATTACAAAGACAGCTTTGGGTTTTGCTGGTCTGTACTGTCCTGGG
>NW_009943064.1:0-27206 GCF_000696875.1 Nestor notabilis | reverse complement strand
TGTCAGCCCCCCCAGCCACTTTTCTCCTTCTTAGTAGCTGTACCCAGTACAGAATTCCCACCAGTTCTTGAATTCTCCATATTGATATCAGATTTAGAACATTTCTGTGCTAACACAGTGATGCAAAGGAACATTACTGGGAACCTGAATTTTAGTTCAGATACTAACAACATAGATGCAAATTAAGCCAACAGCATTCTGGTAAGTTATTTTATACCCAGTTTTTCCAAGTTACTGGCCTTTCTCCAGTATCCAGCACATTGGCTTTTTGTGTTATTTTTAACATTTTTCAGCATCATCTTGATTACACATGAAGTGTTGTAGTTACCATTAGATGAATTCCCCCTTTACTCTCAGAAAGTAAGCCTCACAAGACAAGGAATTTTGCACTAGAAATAAACATGGCCTATGTTAAACTGGAGAATCTGAGAACGGACAGCCTCATTTGCAAGAGGAACAAACATATGCCTTGTGCACAATAAATCAGAACACATCCATACAATCTGATTAAGAGATTTCGATTTATCCTGTGGCCTTTTCTAATTTTCTTTCTCTTTTGTGTTCACTAATAACATGCCTGTGAGTTTCTGCTAATGAATTAGACTTCAGCTGCACAGTAGGTCTTAAGCTTTTTTTCAGTTTGTTCCACAGGATACATTGCTTGCCTGAAATAATACCCTTTACAAATGAATGAATATCAGTCTTAAGCCTGTACTTATGAATGAAAGCTTATTTGTGATACTAAATTGTAGCACAGATAGACCTTTTGATGTCATTGCAAAATATTTTGCAGTGTTAAAACTAAGATGCCATGTCATCTGACACTAAATATTATGTAAGGGTAGAAGAAAAAAGAAAACATTTAATTTTGATTAGGGCTTCTATGTCTTACATCATTATGGCAAGATTTTTCCTTAAGGAAAACAGACTTCATTAAAATGTACATGTACGTTCTCTTTTACCTCACATACATTTCAGATTAATATCCTTCTAAAATAACACCTCATACTACAAGTTGGCTCATTTGCGATACAAGAGATTTGCTGTACCTTGGCCATTTATTGTCCTCTGGCAAAAAAAAAAATATTCAATTAATTATTTTAATCTCATTTGCTTGTGTTAGAAATACAAAATGTCATTTTGTACTTTTACTGAGAAAGCAGGCACAATCAGAGCGATATCCTCGGTAGATATATCAGTTTTTACTCTATGAAAGGTTTTATTTGGCCACAGACTGGATTGGTGCACTTCTCTGTGAGCCATATAATGCAGAGGGGCTTCTCAATGAAAAAACAAAACAAATCAAAAACCCCCCCAAACAAACCCCAAAAAACCCAAAACCGAAACCCCCAAACCACCAAACCCAAACAAAAAACCCACAAAGAATTCTAGCACAAGAGTTTTCAAGATGAGATTTTCCAATAACAATAAACTTATTTTTCCACATGCACAGTCCTACCTAGAAGAGGCGCAAGAGATATGAAGTTGTGATAGTCAAGCTACCTTAAATACTTAAACCAGGCAAAGAACACTTGCCTAAATATCCTTAAACAAATCCTTAAACTGGTTGCTGCAGCAGCCAGTAGTGGTTAAATCACTGCATTATGTAATTCTCAATTGGAAGGTTAGGGAGGAGGCTAACGACGCTTTTTTGAACCTACTTTCGCTTGGAAAAGTGTGCCCTCATCATCCATGACAAGGTCACCAGGCACAACTTCTTTGGATCATCAGCTTCCTACTCTTTTAGCGTGCTCTGAATCACTGAATTTTTCAGACACCACGTGCAGTAGGACCATTTCTGGTAAAACTTGTTCTGACGAGCTCAGAATAGGCCTCTATTCACCTCCTTCATTGGAAGTGGGAGATACGTTGCATGTCAGCACTGTCAACACTGTTCTTTCATTTAGGGCAAAGACTTTTCATTCACATTCTGGCCTGTCACTGAAAAGTCTCATCTTTAACATACAGTGTCTTTTGAATTTCAGTTTGATTTCACTCCTTTTTTCTTCTGTCAAGGAAGAAAATCTTTATAATCTTTTTTTTTCAGTTTTACGCTACCAAGTCCCTTATGCTGAACAGTTTCCTTATGGTTAAAGTCTTGCAAAATCTGCAACATAAACTGAAGTCTAACATCTGGAATAGGACATCCTGTTTTAAAGAGTAGTGTTCAATATAGCACCGAGGCATGAAGAAATTAGCATTCAAAAAAATCACATTTCTAAGTGTTTAGGGAGCAGCAGTGAAATCAGTAGGATAGCACAGATGTGTAAAAGATATGTATAAACTCCTCAGTTATTGCTGTTGTCATGGAACACAAACAACAGGCAATGTCCCCACAAAGGTCTGCAGTGCACATAGCAGATTTTTAGATACATCGTCTGTAATATTCATACAATTACTATAACTATAGTTGCAACTCAATGTCTGTTCTTGGCAGCATGTCATTAGACAATGTATACAGAACAGTGAGGCAATAAAACAGCTCTTGCAGTACTCAAGAATTTTAATTTGTTCTACACTTGACAGCCAAAGAAACTGGATTGACATATTACTAGAAGAGATCTTTTCATCTGTTATTCTTAGTCCTTAGTGACTTCTTTACAATAAAAAATGGATGGCACTTTTTTAACAGTCAATATAAAAGAAGTTTGTTGTGCTTCATAGAAATGTCCCCCAGAGAACAAATCTTTTATCCTATTATTTACTATTTTTATATATACTGAAACAATCTAAAGTTAGAAAGATTTCTAATGTGGCAGAGGCTGGAATTCAGAGGTGAAAGCCTCTCCATCACTTGGGAAGAGTTCTGAGATATCAGCCAACCAGCACCTACTTGCTCAAACGCACTACAGTCCTGATGGATGGATAGCTTAATGCTGCTATGGTACCCTGCTGATCGATTTATCACACCAACTATTTCTCCACCATGATCCCCTTAAGGAAAAGGAGGAAATAGGGATAATAGAGCCAGGGATATAAAAAGAAGTAAAACAAAAACTATCTCCATCAAGCTAGTAGCAATTTCCCAGTGGCACCAGCAACTGACTGGGCCTTTGTACCAGAAGATGATGAAACTTGCCATAAGTGGTATGTCATCTGTTAGCTCGTCTAGTTAAAACTGCAGGGCAATGGGTGTCAGAATGACAGAGGACAAGACCGGGCTTATAGACTTCATTTCATATACATGGATTTTTTTACTAACAGAGGCAAAATCATTCCTGTTTCAACCAGTAGCATACCATTATTTTCTGTTGTTTAATTCTCTTTTTCTGAGCCCAGATCTGCTGGCAAAGATAAAGAAACTATTAATATGTGAGGTTTAGTATCTCACTGTATTGTCTGCCTAAAATTTCTAGTACTGATCTTTACACAAAAAGATAAAGGTAGTATGTCCTACCACCAAAGAAGAAAGTTGTTGCTACCCAGTTAGTTCTTGCTGAAATTACCTACAATGAAATTTGGAGTTAAAAAGTCCTCGGAACTTGGAATGTATTAGAATATTTAGAAAAATCCTGGCATATCAGTTTCACATAACACTGACTTAACTTTGTGAGCGTCATACTTAATTACTAGTCACTTGAACAAATGAATAAATGAATCGTAATGTAAAATCCAAGAGTTGAGTTTGGGCAGAACTGTCTGGAGAACTTCCATGAGATCTTCAATTACTGGTGAATGAACTGATTTTCCATCAACATTTGGAAGAATAAAGCATAGAACTACAGATTAGGCCACTCTGGGCAGGGTAAGAACAGAAGTCTGAATAATATTCTTTATGTTTCCAAAGTGGGAAACAGGACCAGTAAAAGATTTGGCTCAAAGCAGTGTATATTCAAATGAGGGAGTCTGGAAGCAAGAACAATAATTTTCAGTAGAATAACTTCAGATGGCGAATGGAAAGCAAGAAAGTCTTGGATGCCAGAATGGCTGTTTCCTTCCTCTCCCAACTCTAGATGTTTGAAGAATCACCAAAAAAAAAAAAAAAACAACCAAAAAAACAAAAAAAAAAAAACCAAAAAAACCAAAACAAAAACAAAAAAAAACAAACAAAAAAAACCCCAACCCAAAAAACAAGAAAAAAACCCTACAATATTCAGTTGTCTGAATTTTTCACAGACACTGGTCTGTATCTCATGTTACGTTTTTCATTAAAATGTTATTTAAGTAATTATTCCTTGTGGAGATTAACAGACCCAGAGCATCTTATTGCCTACTGCTCTAACTTTTTATACCATTCTAACAACAGTTATTTTTAACCTATTGCTCTAGCTTTATACCATTCTATTTGTAGCCTATCATGTCTAGGCCCCGACTTATAGTTTGTTTTTTAACACTGCTCACCGTCTCACAATCCGTCCCAGCATAGCCAGTCTCTCACCTTTATGCTCTCTCCTCCTCAGCCAGCTGGGTTGCTCTGCTTAATTGCACAATGTACCTTGTTTCTTCTTTAACTCTGTCTTCTCCAGTCAAGCAGTTATTTCTCTTTGGCAGTAATCACATAGTTTCCATTGTCTCCCACAATTCCTTTTCTGTTTACAGTACTTGAAAGCGAGGGACTTCATTAAATTAAGTGAATTTTTGAAATATGCTTATAATTGTATTTAATATTGGATGGGGAGGAGGAATTATTCCCTTCCCCCCCCCCCCATCAAGAAAGAAATAAAGAAAACTATAAAAACATTTATAGAGCACTTTGCTAAGACTTTTGATGTCTGAGGCTAGAAGAGTATTCTGAGGAACTGTGTTTGCCCATTCTTTTATTGCTTCCTAGATATCTGATGATGGCCTTTCTTGGAGATAGGATATAGATGGATCAGTCATCTGACATTGTCATGAGGAGGGTAGTGCATCACTGGTCACAGAGAGAAGCTGTGCCCAGTGCATCACTGGAGGTTTTCAAGACAGCCACAGAAAGCCATAGCTGAGTTGATCTTCACAGTCATTCTACTTCAACCAGGATTCTGAGTTACAGGTCTCCAGAGGTAACTACTAACCAGTATTTCTGGAATCCCATGAATATCCTTATGTTTCTACATTACATTCTTACAAAAAAGGTAGGAATTATCAAGCAAAATGAACTTCCTGTTTCCGCTATTTTCAAGCAAAATAAAACACATAAGCCATCACATCCCCTATTCACTCACACAAAAATAAGAAACACATCTAAAGAGAGGTGAGGAGAAGTAGGTTTTAACAGACCTAGTTGTCTCCAAAACTTACAAAATAAACTCCTAAAACATTATTTGAATACATCTTTTTAAAGCTGGGACAATAAACGATGGTCCCTGCTAATTGGTGGGTTAGACAGGATGGATTTAATGTGTTATGAAGCAGCTTGCTAACCTATGTGTGGTACCTAACAGCACCGATAACCACTGGAAAAGGTGACAAGTGGAGAAAAAAGTTATTATTAGACTGCAGATGAAGATCCTGTCTGCAGCTGGTAATGCAGATGACAACATATGCCCCCTGCTTACACTCAAAGGCAGTCATTCAGAGGTGCAGCCTTAAGTGCCTTAAAACAGAATGGTAAAACAGAGAGATGCAATTGGTGGGAGCCAGCTGAATTACTATTTGGTTTGGATTGCACCATAAAAGAGGTTCCTACTGTGGGTGCTGTACTTCAGTGTAATAGTAGAGCTCATAGGTATGTGAAACCAGAGCAGATGTCACTGATTTGCTGCCAAGTTTTAAAAAGAAAACAGAGAAATTATTTCTGTTGCTTTTAGAACACACTCTGATTTCTGCTTACAAGATGCTTATTAACAAACAACAAAATATTTATTTTCTTCACAGGAGGAAGAAAATATTTAAAAACCCTAACATCCTACATCCAGATGTGCTGTGTTTTTTACTAGAGGTGTCTTAAATAAGCAGCTGCCTAAAGCTTTATTGAATGCTACACATACTGGTGTTCTTTCTAGGAGAAAGACCCTTTTTTGGATGGTATTTATTAAACACCTTACATTAAACATGGTTTTGTTATTTGCTAGGGATGATGAAAGAACGCGATTTTGGTTGTTTTCTATTTTTGCTTTCTGGTCCCTGAACACAGGAAAAGTTATATTTACTATAAGGATTTATCTTATACAAGGACTTTCACAAAGACGAATATGAAATCCACAGCCCCTTTAGACACTTCACTTCCTTAAGTAATCGAATCCTATGCTCTTCAAGAGCAGCCTGTTACAAAGCAAATTGGTGCTTTGTTTCTTTTTAACAATCTTTCTTCTCCTCTGATATCCTAATCTTGCCAGTCAGTAAGCAGAAGCACGTTGTTCCATTTGCTTGAATAAACTACTATAAAAAGTACTCAATGACCTACATGAACATAATGTTCAATTTACTCCCTAGGACTGAATGACAAAAGAAAGGTGACTTTTAATGATTCTAAAAGCATTGAATGAGATCAATAAACCATCAAAGATTTGATCCCAGGAGACCTCTTAGCAGCTCTCTTTGCTCATAGTTCCCTTTCAGAAAAGATTGTATGTGAAAATGAAGTTCTCTGTCTGTTAATGGATTTTTAGGTTCTTTCGTATGCATTAAGCAAAGTATAATTAGCACCTGCATTCTTCAAGCTTTCAAGAATGTTACTTGTGTGTCTGTCTCTGCTATTTTCTTGTTTTGATGAAAGTTACAACATTTCATCCTCAAGAGCTTTGTTATAAAAAAATACATAGTGCAGGAAAACAATGCATAAGTAGTAACTTGATTTAGTAAGAAAATTCCTTTTTTTCCCCAAATATTCTGATTTTGAAGTAATAAATAATTAGAAGTTAAATACTGAAGATAAATACAGATTCTTCTAGCATGCCTCATTCAGTTCATTAGAGGTCCTTATGTTTTCTATGTCAATCTGAGTTCCCTGTGAGGTCTCTGTTTTCCCTGAAAAGAGAAAGCAGGATATCTGGGTAGTCCCTGGTTTAATACATTATAGGAATGGAACCCATGTAAGAGGGTATTTGGTGGGAAAAAAGTTTATTTAGCAGTTCAGCAGTAACTGAAATTAACTCATTTTAACAATATCTTATGTTTACGAGATTTTCTTATTTGTATTACCAACTTGTATTAACAGCCACCTGATTGATAAACTAGCAAAGAGTGAGTCTTTTAAAAATCTGCATTATGGTAACATATATGGCTTTGTTCTTTACTTTTCTTTCTGTTCGGGTCATAGGGGCAGACAGAATTTCAGGGGTTTGGCAGATTAACATTTCTCAAATCCAAATTTCTAACATATAGCTCAAAATATTTCTCCGAGTATGAGCTGTATTGTTCTATGCAGATTAATATTGCTTTCCAGTACTTGTATAAAATCTGTTCTTAATTGAAGCATCTTTTTATTTGAATTAAAAGGGATGATCACAAGGAATGCAATAGAAATGTGTCCCAGTGTTGTGCGAGCAGATTAGAGACAGAAAAAGAAAACAATTGAACAAAAGTATAATTGTTCTATTTCTCAAGCTGAGCTCTATACAGAACACACATTTTGTAAAGTAATTTTTATCCACTTATTTTAAAATACACATAGGTATTTGTAATACAAATGTGAAAGAAATACATGTGCATACATAAGAAAGTACAGTAATTGCCAAAGTTAATGTAAATAGAAATCCAACTAGTCTGACATGCTATCTCTGGCAGAGAGGGACCTGATACATCAACGAGTAATCCCATATATCATTAAATTGTTCAAGAGAGGATTTATGTTTATATAACTGCCCTGGTTAGTCTTTGCTAGAACATGGATTTTGGTGCGCTACCTTAAGCTAATTAACACATTTTCAGAATATAATCTTATCTCCTTCTTCTTTAAAAGGACTCTAAACATTTAGTTGAATAACACATTTACAAAGTTTAAGGGACCAAATGGACCTGCTCTCTGTAAATTCAGTGCACGTTTAAATTAGCTAGCTGGAGTATGACTACCTGATTTGATGGGCAGTTCTGAATTCTATTGCTTTCTTCATTACTTATCACAGGACAACGAGCTCATCACTGGTTGTCTCTCCCTTCATTTCCTCAGTGGAAAAATAGAAATGACAAAGCAAAGCAAAGCTACCATCATCTTCATTTGATCAATTAGACTACATTCTTTGAGTCTGAGGCTGGCAGTCAGGAAGTGCTCATATGTAACTGAGAACAATGAGACCCATCTTCTTTGTGCTCAGAAATATTTCTGAGGGGCTCAGAAATATTTCTTACTAAGGCAAAGTCACTACACATCTTATTCAGAAAATTGAATATGTGGATATGTTATTAGAGATCTCATAATTTTACATGGAAAATTATACACAATATCTTATTTAGTTCCTCACATGTTTCCATGGAATAATCCCATTATACTGAAATGAAGCCACATTCCCAGAAGCTGTGGTGATTTTTAGGCGAAACTGATGTACTTGGAACAAGGCCACAGAAGTTGTTTTAGCAGTATTTAAAATTACAACCAGTTACTGAACAGTATGTTACTTTCCCACTGAGGCACAAGCCCTACTCTCTACCATGCAATAGAAGTGGGTTTTTTTCCCTTCCTCTCCCGTGCTTTCACTAACCTGCTTATCTGTCCTACATTATCCAAACCTAAACTGGCTTTACACAACGATCATTTGACAGAAGAAATTCAAACCTCACATTTTTCACAAAACTTCCTCATTTTTTATTTGTTGATAATTTTTAAATGAAGATATAATTTGAAAAATAAAAAATTTCTCCCATATTTCTTGTATAGTAGTCATTTAAAAAAAAAAAAAAAAAAAAAGAAAGAAAAAGCATTCCCTGATTCTTATAAGCCAAATCAATTGGATTACACTGCAAATCTTCTCCTGACTTCAGTATAGTCGGATAAATCCTAATTTCATTCCACATCCAATTGCAGTTCTGAATTCAGGTATGTTACGTTTTAACTCTTTAACCCCTTGTCTCCAGTCAAAATCAGTAAAGGTAATGATTTTAATATGTGAAAAATCTGAATCAGGTGGAAAGCTTGTAGCACATTATAACAGAACTTACATGATGATACAAAAATTTTAAAAATGTTATTAATAAGAATCTTTTGCTGAAATCTGACTGCGTAGTTTCTTTCCCTCTTTTATCTTCCTCGGCACTTCAGACAGACTATCAGAGGAATATAATAAAAATATGCTTAGTCTATATCTATACTCTGTAGGTTAGGGGCACTGATTTTGGTTTGCAACTTTTTGGTCCCCAGAAAAATGAGACAGCAGCTTCTGAACGATTCCCAACACTGCAGCTGTAAGAAATCTGTATGCTGGACACCTAAGAAGTTTAAAAACCAGTGGAATCATCCAGAAAAGTTTAAATCATAATTCCTATCTATCTAGGCTCCTTATTAATCATAGGACGATAAAATCATAGAATGGTTTTCATTGGAAGGGACCTTAAAGAGTAGGTCCAACACCCCTGCCATGGGCAGGGTAACCTTCCACTAGATCAGGTTGCATAAAGCCCCATCCAACCTGGCCTTGAACACTCACACAATAAAAATAAATCAAAATTAGCAAGTTTCAAGTAAGCATAAAAACAGGTATTCTTTGTTTATAAGAGCAAATATCTGCATGCATGAGACCTGGCTGAACTGATTTAACAGTAATCACATTACCTGCTTCAACCAGAGAGGAATCCAGGTGTCCCAATTACTACCTCACTTAACTCTATGTCAATGTAATTTTCCACTCAAGCTATTGATTAAACATGAAAACAAAAAGTAGTAAATTAAACAGTGTATGTTCTGGCAAAAAAACCCACCTGTCATTCTTTCTGTGCCTTGAAAAACAGATGTTGATTGACAACATCTGGCTACAAAACTACTTGCTGTCAACCCGATTTTATTGAGGACAGTACTGGCAGATTAAACAAGTAAATAAAAGCAACCTTTTTTTTTTTTTTAATAAAACCAAAGATAACTATATTATGAACCAAGCATTATAAAGCAATAGAAAAAAGTGGCTTTTGTAATCCACAATGACAGAGTTTTAAGGGTTTATGGATACACATCACATGCATATTATCTATTCTGTAACATTTTCCCAGTATGTTTTGAATGCCCCTTTAGGCTTAGACTAGCTAAGTCACTATGTGACTAGCTAAGTACTTATCATGGCAATGTATACTTTAACTCTTCTATTTTCTGGCAAACAATTTTCTCTCTTCCATAGACCAAAAAATAGGGTAAAGCTCAAAGGACAATAGCACTTTTACAGAGTTTAAAATCTCATGGAAAAATCGTACCTATCAGTCCTCTACGTCACTCAGGAAAACATCCAAACTATTTTCATAACTTTTCCTGATTTCCAGTTCCCCCAAAGCAGACCTTTATGTATATTTATATATGAGATACATGATAGATTATTGTCTTCCAGCAGGGAAAGGAAACCTGAAAAAATCAGACATATTCAAACTAACAATGTGAATAAAACTAGGATTAATACTATGTGATTAGTTTATTGTTGTGGGTCTTCATTAATTTGGATTTTTTTTCTTTAGTTATTTTTTATTATGTCATAATTCTTTCCTTGTTTCAGGGACAGCCAAAATAATCAGTGATGGAAGATCAACTTCATGTGGGTACTTTTGACTCTGAATGTTCCAGATTCAACTTCAGTCTACCTATTTCTGACTCTCAAGGAAGAAAAAAAGAAACAAATCCTTACTTCTTAATCTTTTAGAAGAGCTGTAATTTGTTGTTTACTTGCTTCCTCTAAGTCTGATAAAGAGAGAGCTCCAGTATTTTTTTCTAGAATTTTTAAAAGCCTATTTTCCTCATTATATTCCCTATTAAGGTTTAACAAGAGCATTCTATACATGGACTATAAGAAGAAAGAAAATGTGCAAAGCAAATTATTTATGAGTGCACAGGGACTGTATCTTCTCAGAGATGCCTGCCAGATTACAACTGCAGAAAAGCAAAAATCAGTCTGAATCTAGAAGTTAAAATTTCACCTGTAAATTTAGTTTTCCCTAGATAATATGAAAAAGAAATTTACACTGATTAATTATAAATGGACTGGAAAAAAAGACTGTGCATACATTGCAGCTGTGAGATCTATTTATAGAACACATAAGGGGTTGGTGTGGTCCTATACCTTAACAAACACATCATGTAATTTCACATGCTGCTGACAACCACAGTCAGTGTCAGCAAATAAATTAGGTGAAAACATTCTGACAAAACATTTTTGCATTTTAAAAATTTCCCAGAAAACAACTTTATTTCAACAAAACACCTTTATGTCAATGAAATTCCCCCGGGAAAAAAGAATACGCCCACAAAGCAGCCTTTTCTGTTAGTCTGGTCATCCGTGTGTCCTCTGCACTTCTGGCTGCAAGGCTTAAAAACCAGTATTCCAAATCATACAGACTAGGTGTAAGTACTGATACTCAGAAAATTTCTGTATTACTAAATAAAATAGGGCTACTGACCAAATTCAAGCCTTAATCTCTTGGCTGCTAATCTGTGAGCTCACTCTGATATTGTTTTGGGCTCCTCTGCTACTTCCATACCATTTCTTTGAAGGGAACTAGATTAAAGACAACTGAATGAGGCAGTTGAGCTACTCTGACATAGCAATACAGTTATAGCCTGAGTTCCCTAAAGTAGCCAGTGTCTACCTTATCACCTTATATCCATTATTGTGACAACTACAAAAGTCAACAAGAGGTAAAAAGGATGTGATTAATCCAGGACAAAAAGAAATCTCTTTTCAGAGCACTGAAAAACTCTGTTGGCTACATGCATAATACTAAATGAAGTGGACTCAGGAACAATCCTCTGACCACGAGGGCAAACTGAGGGCAAAATCTGACAAAGGCAGATTTTATACAGCTACTCTCTTTCCTCTCTGCCCCCACAAGATGGTCTCATTCCTACAGTCCTGGGCACAGGATATGCCCTGAACCAAATCCAGACTTTATGCCAACAGTGGTTTCACTCTAATGAAATCACACTAGTTAAGTACATTTAACACAATTTCTGAGCAGTTACATATGTCACATCTTCTTAAAGTTCCTCCTCTATCCAAGAGCTTTTTAACTTCTTAAAATAGAGAACATATTCAAGAATTCTGGTGAGCTGCAGCCTAAATCCCTAAGGACCTTGGCATTTGTTCATCTGGAAATCACTCCGTTCCCTGCTGTCACAGCTGAGGTTGCAGCTGTCAGCACTGATGCTCAGCTGCCTGTAATTGGCAGCAGAGATTTCTCAGCTGTGAGCCTTTGGCCAAATGACCACCAGAACTGGAATGGGTTGGAGTTACTGTCAATCTAAGCAATCAGAAGCTGAGCAAAATGCAATATGTGTATGTATGTATGCATGCGTGTGTGTGCACGTACGTATGGGACCTTCCTTATTTGATGGATTTGTAGCCTGCATTAGGTCGGATGTGCTTTTGTGAGTAACAATAATATTGCTCTCTTGGGCCAAACATTCTGTCCGCTTAAAGCAATAGAAAATTACCCATTCATTTAAATAGCTCTGTCCTGTTAACTATGCAGATCTCCAGATTATTTTAATCACAGTTGCTATATAAGACAGTAAGTTCTAGATTTTGTATTTTGACTCATTTCTCATGAAATCATATTTTAGGAAATGTGTTTTAAATTGCTGCTCTAATTATTCAGTGAATTTTGAAAATTAGAATAGTTAACCAATCGTGTTATATTCAGTCAGTCCTCCTGATCATACTGCTATTTGCAGTGCATAGCAAACTCCATATTCATTCCAATCTTGCTGGCCAGCTGGTGGAATTGTTAAATACCATTATTCCAGAGCAGATAGAGCACCAAATTAATCCAGATATTCAGGCAGCTTTGGCCTGGTAGAGGCTAATCTGTCTTTTAGCAGTAAAAATCAAAAACATGTTAGCAACAAGCATGCAAGTTGTTGTTCATAAACTCTCCAAGTGATGTTTTACTGAAAAGGATGACCATGTAATTTGAAACAAATTCCCTACTGTAATTACAAGCATAGTATTTTTAAAGAGATCTCCATTTAAAGTGCATTTACACAAAGTACTGGAGACCTAGTAGAATAATTTCAGTTTTATTTAGAGCCCTCACCATTCTAGTCATTGTGCAAATGACCCTGCATGCAAATCTTTTTACTTGATTCTATGATCATTTCCGGCATATGAACAATACTCTCATAAACAGCCCTGTGCTACTTAGGTTTCTCAATTTCCTTCTTTCCCCTCTTTTGTCTTCTCACTTCTGTCTTGTCAGTATCATTTTCCAATCTTCTGCCTTTGAAAGACTGGAATTGCCTCTGGCCTCATTTAAGTTAAGGGTTTGTACTGAAGATAAAAAACCACTTCTCCAGTTATGGAAAACAGGAAGGTCTCCTACACATAGAGAAATCTAGAGCTAAGGCAGCACTATAATAATGAAGTTCCATTCAAGACTGAAAAACTGCATAACAGCAATGTGTTCTCTTGCATTAACCATGGAAGATTCGGAAGATACACATAAACACCAAAATACACACTGTTCTGCCCATGATGTACTATGATTATAGTCATACATATTGCATATATTTTCCTGCTCTTATAACTTCCCATGACCATCTATTGTGGACTGTGGACCACTATCACAGGACACTGTGTTGGCCAGACCTCTGATTTGACTACATATGGGCTGTTCTTATACATTATTATAATTGAATAAAAATAACCGACCAGATCTGTAGATATGGTGATAATTTTTACTCATGCTACTTGAGAAGCAGTGACTGTGCTACTGAATGTTGTGAATGTCAGTATTATAATGCAAGGTGAAAGAAATGAAGTTGTGTCTTCATGGATAACTCTGTTATTACCCAGTCCTAACACAAATCTGACACAAATTTAGAAACATTCTATTTCTCTCATTACAGAGGACTTAATAAATAAATTGTACTCCATTAAGCCTTGACTGTTCTACCAACTATCACTGCTTCTGCTGCCACAAAAGGAACATTCTTAATTCTCTTCACGAAAACAAGGCCTCTCATGCACTTAGAAGAAATTGAATTTGATAGTCTTGAGTCTATTCAATAGTCTTGTGCCTTTCTTCAGCTGTATGGATTTAAAACGAAATACAATCTCTCAGTCAACTCAGAGTCTGTTTCAGTTACGAAGGCCATTCTGCTTAGTGAATAACAGAGCAATTCTGGTACGCAAAAGTATCCAAACTCTTTTCAAGTGCAGGAACCACCTGTGACTTTCATGTAAACCATGGAAGAAGTTTCTGCTGTTCTTCAGTCTTATGATCTGCAGCAGGTGTCACACGAAACAGAGTGAAAACTCTCTATATATTCAAGCTTCTGATGACAGTTCTGACATTCAGGATAAATAAATCACTTGGAACTTCACTCACATTTAAGACAACAACTTAAAATATTAAATTGCTATAGAACAGAATTCCATGACAAAATTCCCGTTTTCTTCCCCAGTTGCTGTTGATTTTTTTTCCTTAGTGATACTGACAATTCACACATCCTCATAAAGATTTACAATGCCTATTTGAGGTTTCATTTATGCATACTACAAAAAATGGACACAAGCAACAAGATAATCTCTCTGCATTTTGACTTTCTTCTCAGTGCAAAGACGCCATTATCTAATGGCAGAATTAAGTTTCTTCCAGTGTTTCCACTTCTTGTGTATCTGCAACATACAAATGCATGAGACTCCAGTTTGTCAGCATCCAAGAAGTACATGAGCTGAGAAAAGAGCAAAAGAGGTTCCTCTGCTTGGGATACACATGGGCACAGCCTAGCTGCAATAAGGTTGCATCTTATCACTAATATAATTTAATTTATAATCCCATAAAACAAGATAGGTAAATATGTTCTTTTCTAATTAGGGAAGACAATGTTGCATCAGAGGTGCACAAAAATTCTGAATAAATACACTAAGCCTCTAGCAAAGATAATGATACTTATGTGTTATGTAATTAATTTAAATATCTGTCTAATCAAATACATACTCATTCTTTTTAATGTATTTTGTTCTGCAGTGAAATCTGTTGCTTTCAGATGATCTGGTAGAATAGGAAGGGAATGAATGCTTTCTTTCTGTTTCTACCAAAAGACATAATAGCACATAATTTGTATAGTAAAGTGTTTTTCTGTAACAGTACAAGCTTAGATTTCAGAGACTTGAAAGCTTGCAAAGGTTTGTATGTATGCTAGGATCATATTTCTTATTATTTTAATTTACTCATTTATTTTCATTAACCAGGACTTTGAAACATGCTTGATTAATCCCAGTTCAGGAAACAAACACAACCAGATATCTCTGTCCTTCTAGGTGCTGAAATGCTAATATCTAATGAAGTAATCAAAATGTATTCATACTGCAGGAAGGAAACAGAGCTCTACAAAATACTACAACATTTTACACACTTTCCAGACCAGGCCCTTGGCCTTTCTAATTGTTCCAGGCAAACGTATTCAGCCTGATGTAAATCACTTTCTTTACAAAAAGTTATCATCACTTGAAGAATCCTGAATGGTGGGGAAAATGTGCAGTCAGCCCAGTTCAGTTCATTGGCATATCAAGAGGGAAGGACAGTCTCTACACTCGTGATCATTTTGAGGCACTAACACTAGCAGAACATCTCTGAAACAAAATGAAGAAAAAGCCTTCAGTATAATCCACCTTGTCATTTTCTATATGTAAACCAGAACACTATTCTATTGAAGTGTGTTCCGAGGCTCTTTGCAAGATGAGGAAAAGCAAGTCTCAAAACAAAGAAAACAGGTAAGCTTTCCATTGTGGAGATTATACTTAAGTTTCCTACCCGCTATTCTGCACCTGTTTCCTATCACTACGGTCAGAGTATTTATCAGGGAAGTGAGGCCCATGTCTCTAAATGAAGTCCAAACAGCCACTTGTGTCTTATAGGTCTATGCTCACTTCATTGAAAGTCAAATAGTAACTGGAATGCATAATGCAGAATATAGACTTGACTGCTATGCAAACTAAACTACAGTCCTGGGCCATCATGATTCAGGAGCTGGTATGACACTGAATAGGCTTTAGTTCAAGACTTCTTGAAAAGTGAGGTAGGAACAAAGTCAGCTTGTCTGAGAGGACCATGGCTTGAATTTTTGTAACAAGCCTGCTCAAGTCATCAGTCACTCTTGGTTGATTGCTGCACAAATCACCAGACTGACTAAAGTACAGAAAATAACTCCCTGCACAGCCTGTGCTAGATCGCATTACTTGTGGTATAGTCAATGTGCATCTCTATTGCCCAGAGTGTGCCAGCTGCATGGATAGCTTCACAACGTTGCTTCCAAGTATTATCATCTTCACATATATGTTGTAATATCTGACAGATTAATACTAGGAAATAGGCTGTAACTGGAAGAATAACCGAAACTGGAACAAATTGCTGTGAACAGGTTTAGAGACCTTCATCATGACAGGTATATAAAAGCAGATTAGGCAGATATCTGTCACAAGTGTTTGCTTTTGCCTTGAGGAGGCTTCAGCACATCTTCTACAAACTGTATTTTTAGGATTCTAAAATACTATTAAAAGTCCCAAATGTATGAACATGAAAACAAAAACACAGGGTGTGAAAATGCTTGACTTTCAGTCAGCAACACACAAACCACTCTGAGAGAAATATGAGGAAATTTTCTTTATGTCATGTGAACAGTAAATTCTATTTTATTAAATGGCTATAAGTAATTTTTTTTTTTCTGGTGAAAACCAGAAATTTCCCCCCAAATTAAAATCTCCAATAGTTTTTCTGATGTAATTTATGAAATTATGCATATGAGTATCAGCAGTTGAAATACTTTAGTGATATCCAGCTACAGCTATGGATACAGATAAACCTCTAAATTTTTCAGCATAAACCATGATGACCAGTTTTATTAGTTAAACTTACCCTGAATCACCTGTTTTCACTATCCAGCTTTCTCCCTCCTTTATACAAGTAGCTAGAAAAATTATTTTTTTATTCCAAGACCCAATACCAGATGAACAGTAAAGTAGGACTCTGGTCAGACTTCCTTTGGTTATAACTGCCACTTCTCATGTCTTTATCATGGAGTCTGAAGGCTCCTTAAAATAACCAAGCAAAAGCAAGGAGAAATTTGCTTAAAGGAGCATGAGTCAATCCCTCAAAACACAATGTTATTCATACAATATACTGTTTTTTACTAGGAGGGGCATGATCTTCTTAAACACTGACATAAATCAAAACAAAAAAACATTCAGAAAGTAGATAGGAAATAACTGGTAAGAACACAGATGATTATCTTAATAGTTTTCACTGACACCAGCTGAAGGAAGCTTTTGAAGATGTTCCAGTTGGAGATAGGGTAATCAATGAGGGGGTTGAGCACTGTTTCAGTCATCTGGGATCAGAGTCCTCCTAGTGATACAGGTTTCATGTCCAAGAAAAATATGAAATTGTCTGAACTCTGAAACATGTGCTCTGAAAAAGAGCAGTCTTCAGCTACTTCCTCAAAGCAAATAATGACTTCTTTTGTACTAATGATCAAATCAAAGCTCTGCCTGGCAAACTCCACTGAAGTTTAAATCAGACATCTAAGTGTTGCAGATTACATCTACATAAAATATCAAAGCTGAGAATTCACCAGAAAAATAGCAAAAGAAATCACGACAAGAGGAACTAAAAACATTGAGTTTCATGACTGAGTATGTGGAAACATAAAAGGGGCCACTACATGACCTTAAAGAATATGTTGCATAGTCACTATTTTTGTAAAGCTTTTTGCTGCTGCTCAAAGTAATTTCATTTTCCTTGTTCTTGGTCAACTCTTGACCAGAAAGTAGACAAGCTTATTAAAGAGGTGACAAAATTCTTGCAGGAGAGCACCCAGAATGGTTCCTGTTTTTCTGGTGCTCAGGAACAGGATGAGAGGTTTGGCAGTGAAAAGCATTAGAACCTTCTAGACCTCTACACAGTGAAAAGATTGAATAGGAATCACCTATATCACTTCTATTTCTTTTCCTTCTATTCCCATCTAATCCTACTCCACAAAGTAGTTGAGAAATTCAGATTGTCTGGCAATCTGGTGGAATGCGGTTAACAATGGGAAGAGGGGAAAATAAGTTATTTGTGACTCAGGTACATTGCAAATTATTAATATCTTTTACTTCCACTTCTAATCTCTGTGGTCAAAATCTGACTGTTTCCCTGAATAAGTATTTTTAAGAGAGCTTTGATAGCCTTTAAACAGTTTGAGCTGGTATATAGCACACACTGGCAGGTATAATCATTTTTCTGGTCTCTCTGCATCAAAAATACAGTATGTGTGTTAGCCTTTTACTTGAGTCTTTCTTCTTTCCATGAGAAAATAAATGTCACTTTAAGTCCTAAATATTTTTAGAAAATTCCTACTAATAGAAGCACACTAGCAGAAAAATTAACCCCTTCCTATCCTCTGATTTTTGTGCCATTTTTAATTCAAGTACTAAAAATGTGAAATATCTCTCCAAAAGCCATTTCCAGAAGTGACTCTCTTCAAAACCTTGATCTCATTTCTATTAATCTGTACAAAAGCCTCTTGTATAAAAGCCTTGCATTCTTAGTAAAACCACAGCATTAGTTGTGATTTGTTCATTGACTTTCCTGCCTCCCACCAAAATATTCATTCTCTATTGCATAGCTTCTTTAAGATCTTCCCTTTTTCTGGCCTGTGTATTTCTAGTAACCTACGGATGCTGCCTGACTACAGTAGTGACAAAACTGAAATATACAGCTAAGCAACTAAGAAGCCAGTTGTCTGTAGCCCTTCCAACCTAAAGATCTGTACAGAAAGTAACATGAGTGTCACAAACTATGGGCACACAAAGCAAGAAATAACCAGATTAACATGTGGCAGACTGGGTACAGGGTGTGTGAAAGCACGTTTAGTATCAGAACAAAAATTTCCCACTCAGCAAAAAGAATGTGCCATAGATAACTAATAGAAAGGCATAAGATAAATGTTTAAGAAACCAGTAAAATGTACTTAAAAATAGGCCTACGACTTGTGCTTCCTTCTTCACAATGGCCTCCCACTGACTTGTGGAAAAGGGATGAATATCCTACCCAGGGAAAGTAACAGGGGCAGTTACAGTAAATGCAAATGACAGAATGATGCCACCACTTCTTTAAGAGGTCTGTATAGCTTGAAGTTAATGAGTCTGTATATGCTAGGGTATCCTACAACATAAAGAATAATTTGAACCGGCATAACCTAATCAAAAATAACTTCAGACCATTTTTTTAGAACCATTTTGGTGTCTTTATTACAATCAAAGAAATACTGTTAAAATCTGTCTTGCAAAAAGACCATATCTTCAGTTAACAAACTCCATTCCTTCATTCAGACACAAGGCAGCAAAAAAGAATAGAGGCAAACAAATCAAAATAAAGAGGGCAAGATCAAGCACAGAATAAAAAACTGGAGACTAGAGGAGGAGGGTGAGAAAGAAAATCTATCCTGTCTTTGGTGAGGTATAACAAAGACTTGGAAGGATCTGTAATCAAGTAAGAAGAAATGTGAAGAAAAAAAATGTTGGTCAGCACTGCTTCAAATATGAAACAGAACCACTGAACAAATGCATGAAGTTCTGCTTTGGAAACAAGAAAAAAAGAGAAGTAGGTGAAATCAGAAGGATTTCAGAATAGGTGAAAGGAAGGTCATTATTTTAGTAAGATAAATGATGCATTCTATTTATCTGCATAGTCCTACACACCTGGAAACACGGGGTGCTTTAGGCACATATCTGCAGACAGATGTGTTCTACTGAAACTTAACACCTCCTGCAGGGAGAACAGTACCAACCTGGAAGGACTAACTTGACTGGAATAATCTGAATTACCTCTTCACAAAGATATGGCTAACAATTGCCTCTTTTTTTTCTTTTTTTTTTTTTTCTTTTTTGTAGTTTTTAAAAAACTACTAAGGTTTTTCATCAGAGCAATTTAGACCAAAGGTGGTACTAGGGGAGCCTAGTAGTGGGAGGTGTGGTACTCTTACTAAAAACAGACCAAGAGGCATTCCCTCAGTGTCCACCCCAAGGACCACAACTGCCTGCCACCTAACCGAAATGGGGTTTTAAGCAAAACCAGTTAGTATTCACCATTTGTCCACTGCCATGCTTACCCTATTCTTTTATCTTCTTATTTTCTTTTTCAGTAGAGTCATAGAATCCTAGAATCATTTAGCCTGGAAAAGACCTTAACAATCATCAAGTCCAACCATCACCCTAGCACTGCCAAGTCCAAGCTTTTCACTATGTGCTTGTATGCATATAACTCAAAATTTTCAACTTATGAAGTCAGTGTATCTTATATGTCCCTTCCTGTATCTACTACACAAGGATGCATTTTGTTACAGCCCCTTAGTGTTTTATCTTAGCACTTAATTATCATAGCTTGTGTACCTGCACCCTCTTTTCAACTTTCATACCTATAATTCAATCGTTAGTTTGTGCAACTGGTTACACTGTGTAATTATCAAACTATATTCTCAGTGAAATGCGTAACCCAAGGTGGGGTTTCTTTATTGTTCTTTAACTCATAGGGAAAACAAAAAAACATGGGGAGTCAGTAGAAGATGGATATTTTGTTTCTGAAATTTTAGTTGTGTTTCTGATAAAAGTGTGAGAGAGCAGATTCAGACTACTGAACAGAAGGTCTCATCTGTAGCACACAGGAGAATGAACACCCCACCTGAGATTCAGAGCTTCATGCTCTGCATTGCCTAATTTTTCTCTCTTGCTCTTGTTGCCTCCCACTATTTTTACCATGCTTGCATACAGAAGCAGTAATCAATTCTTAAAAGCCAGGAAGTACAGATGGAACTGAACTTGTCTCCTGTGTTTTAGGAAAGAGCTGAATCCACTCTTAACTGAGACAAAAGTGCATGGCTTCAATGCTAGCTTTTACTTCCAGGTTTAAAGGGCAGTGGAGAAAATTAAAATCAGAATAACTGAGAATGCTCTGTGAACTTTTTATTGAGCAGAACACAAAATGGCTGCAAATAATAGTTCAGATAGTTCTATAATAGTTCAAAACAGGCTTAAGCAATATAACTATTCGATGTGCATCAGGAAAAAAATAGTTAATTGTCTTAGTACATGAATTCAGGACCACCTTTGCAAAGGAGTCAGGTGCCCAGAGGCAGATTTCAACAGAATTTAGGCATGACCTTCATTACATCAAACTCTAGCTGTATAAAACTATCTTTTATGAGCTAAGTATTCTGGCTCTTGCTATCATTTACACAGACAAGCAGACACTCCCAGGGAACAATTTATCCCATGACTATCTTCGAAAGGGATGAACTAGAGTTCTGGAGTGGCAAACTCTCTCTCCTTTGGCTACAAAAGGATAGATGGCTACCTTAGTTAATTGTCTTCCAGATGGGTGCAGTAAGTTGATTCCTGTTCTGTATCTAAATCTGGAATGTCTCCAGGTTCCTGAGATTTCTATACTTGCCCAAGTCCTCAAGTATGTATCTTACACAATAGAACACATCAGTATCCAGTTCAAAAGTACCACTGAAACTGGTAAAAAAATTAAGCATTCATTACCTGGAGCAAATGTAAGACAGATTAGGCTTCTGTACATAACATGCTTCCACCCCAGGATTCATACTGCTATGTTTTACCCCATTTGTGTTAAATGCAGAAACAGTCTTGGGAAGAGGGACATGACTACCATCTTCTCCATTTCTTAACAGCTAGCTTAAACCATACTGCCACTCTGCTGACAAAAATAGCTTGTTGTTCCTTCCCCATGCAGAAACTAAACAGTGAAATTTTTTGGTGTTTTTTTTTTTTGTGGGAGGCTTTTTTCTTTTTTTTTTTTGTTGTTTGTTTGTTTTGTTTGTTTGTTTGTTTATTTGTTTGGTTTTGGTTTTGAAAAATTGAGGCCAGGGCAACTAAAATCTCTGTGGATTGTTTTAGCCTCAGGGGATCTACATGACAGAAATGACAGAAACTGGTTCATTCATAGCTAAAAATGCTTCACTCACGGTTGCTACTTGAGCAAAATGATGGTGTGGTGCTAATCTACTTGAATGAGGGCATGTGTCAAAATCTCTGTGCAGCTGGGTATAATTGGACAACTTGGTATTGATAGTCTGAAAAGAGATGCTGCAGAATTAACTATCTGCGCGGACACTGCTTCACTTACACTGTCTTCTGACACACCCTGTACGCTGAACTAAGTTCTCCAGCAAAGCAGTCTATGGTAAAGTTGGTGCTCTTGTTCCAAGGGATCTCTGTATTGTCATACCAGATAGTTTGGTAACACTGACTAAACTTTTCCAAAAGAACCCACATAAAACTTCCAAATTCTCTGCAGCAACACATTTTCCTTCTACAAGATATAACCTGAATTTCTATGAAACACAAACGTTCATCAACTCCCCTCCCACATCCCACTCAGGCTCCACTGGGAAATGAGATATGTATCTCCTAAGGCCATCCCAGAGAGTAATGTTTCAAATAAATAAACCAGACCCATTTGTCTTTGCCAGGAGATACCTTTTAAATAAATCTCTGCTTGTTCTTATTGACTGTCACTGTGCACAGTTGCGATTGCTATTTCCATGACATCCTGTTCAACTATTGTTCTTACCACTCAATACAGTGCACACTTCACTGTTATGCTCATGTTGTCAATTTAATTTCTTTTCCTCAGTTTTTCTCACCAGTAGATCCCCTTTGCATTACTATTAATATCCAAACAATTTGCTGATAGTGTAAGAAGACTTTACTCATAAAAAAATCTGCATTCAAGTTACCTCTACTATAAGATAAGAAGAACAATAAAAGTCAGAGACACACAGATGATTTTTTATCCTTGATGCAGTGGCAACTGGAATGAACAAGGCTATTCTTTAGGCATGGGCAAATCAAGCACAAATTTTAGTGCTACTCAGCTAGCTGAACACTGCATGAATGGCAATGTAGGCCCATTGTAGATTATCTGAGATACAGGTGGAATACCAGATTTCTGAGGAAGGAGAGAAGGGGCTAGGATCTATAGCTTAACAAGAAAATATTGGTGTAATACAGACCAAAGTTTTAATCTCTGAGCAGTTTCCCAAGTTTCAGACTTTACAGGACTGTGTTCTATAGAACATCCTCTGTTCACATCCCACCCAACACCCACCATAAAACAACTTCAAGTACATAATCAGCTAACAAATTTCATGAACACATTGGTGGCTTCTGCAGGAAACAAGAACATTCTGAGGGTTTATTTTTCTTGCAGGAAAAATTACATTTAAATTAAATAGACAACAGCTGTATTCAATTTTTATTAGAATGCAGATTTGGCTATCTCTGCCTCTTACAGTCTTTCAGGTATCTTTCTGTAAAATGGCAGCTAGTTATGAGAACCTCTAAACACCACTATGGACCAAAGCATGGAGTTTTCTAAGGAGTATTAAAGACAGTTCTAAGGTCTGCCAGAAACAAATTAAAGGTATTACTATATACGCTCTAAACTGCAGGAGTCTCCAACCCCACGCCTTCATACTCAAATGTATCATTTAGGTTGACCATAGCTTTTTCCCAGAATAGCTCTTATCTGCTAAAAATATCACGCACGTGTGGGCTTAGAAAGTATCTGCAATGCGCTACAGAAGTAGTTGAATCTCTGCCCTGATCCACTGAAGTTTTTCCAATGCTTTCTCCAATGAATCATATCTTGACACTCCCTTCAATTTCAGTTATAATTAAAAGACCTAAGGGTCTGAATTTGTTCTCACATGCATCAATATATTGACATAATTCCATTGGACTTAAGTCATATTTATACTAATGCCTTTGTACACCATTCTGCCTTACAGGAGATAACAGTATACAAGAGTATTAATGAGAATCAGGCACTGCAGTCTTGACTAGAATTCCTCACTTACACAAAACCAAGAAAACAGAATCAGCAGCTGAGACTTGTTTCAAGTAAGTGCAGAGGTTGCCCTTTGTATAAAGAAATGAGCTATGAAGCTCTCTAGTCTGACTGAAAGCTGAAATATATTTGTTTCTATGCTTTGCTGCTTTTATCACCATAGAACATAAAACCAAGAGAAAGAGAAGGATGATTAAACACCCACCAGTGGAAATCCATGGATGCAAAACATTTCTCACTTAGGATCTTAGCTGTCAGGACTTTTGCAAGGCAAGGGTGGTTTGCAGCAGCATACACCTGTCAACAGTTACAGAAGTTACTTTAAAGAAGTTTATCTGCATCCATCTGGGGAAAATAACTCATAGTCACAGAAATACACATATGAGCAGTCAACAAAGATGATAGCACTGAATAAATCAGAAACAAAAATGGTAGCTATAAAACTCTTTGTTTACATTTGCAGAAATACGTTTTCCATAACAGCTTGAAGTTTCAGAGGCTCCAATATCATATACCATCAGAGGCATGGGTGAACCTCTCTCCATGGATTTCAAGGCACACAATGCATCAGTTATAAGAGAATAACGAAGTGCAAAGAAATACAGCAAAAGGTAAAGTGGAGGACGATAAACCAAAGTACAGTTTAATCAGTTTTTCTGAGTATCAAATCAAGGAAGAGTGTGTTTCTTAGAGAATACAGCAGTGAACTCACGGTTAAGATTAATGAATTATATTCCTGGTTCCCATATCAATTATATAGCTTTTCTCAAATTACTGAATTTCCCCATCCTTTATTTGACACATTGTGCTGGTTTTGGCTGGGGTAGAGTTATTTTCTCCATAGTAGGTGGTGTAGGGCTATGTTTTGGATTTGTGCCAGAAACAGGGTGGATAATTTAGGGATGTTTTTACTGTTGCTGAGCAGTGCCTACACAGAGTCAAGGCCTTTTGTGCTTCTCACACCACCCCATCACTGAGTAGGCTGGGAGTGCACAAGAACTTCGGATGGGATACAGCTGGGACCCAAGGGATATTCCATGCTGTATGATGTCATGCTCAGCATATAAAGCTGAGGGAAGAAGAAAGAATGGAGGGATATTCAGAGTGATGGCATTTGTAGTGATTTAATTCCTTGTCTTTTTTTGCTTGCATGCACAGCTTTTGCTTTACTTGTTAAACTGTCTTTATCTCAACCCGTGAGTTTTCTCACTTTTTACTCTTCTGATTCTCTCCCCCATCCCAGTGAACAAGTGGCTGTGTGGTGCATAGTTGCAAGCTGGGTTTAAATTCACAGCCACTACATATAATGAATAAAAGTCAGGCTCAGTTCATTGGTTACTCTAAAATTCTCCAATAAAGCCTGCTGTTTTTTGCTGAACATGATTGTTCTTATAAATGTCAATAACTGGCACAGCTGAAGTCATTCACTGCTGTGAAAAAGAAAGGTGGTTAAAAAGCTTTGTCAGCCATCAAAGGAGACTGAACACTGTAAGGCAAAAATTTAAATTGTTCTGCTTCTGTAGAAAAGTAAACATTGATAATGTTGACCATATGGGAGGAAAGCCTTAATGCGGTAAGAGTAGAAAACCGGACTTCTGTTCTGGGTTCTGGCTCAATATAGTTTAAGGTTGTGCTATTTTACAGATTTTTTCTTTTTTCCTCAGTTTCCCCATGTTAAATAGGGACAGCTTTCTACCTATATCAGGGAACAAGAGAAGGCTCAGGAACAAAGACAACTTTTCAGATTCATGCTTCCTCTGTGCATGTATTTTTCTGCATCAAGCTTTCTTTTCTGTAGGAAGATAATGTGTAGCATTGTTGTTGTGTAAAAACCACAAACATATTTACTACTGCTACATGTGTGACACTTTTGGACTCATACCTGTGTACAGGGTTACCTCAAAATTAAGTCTAATTCTTTTACAGCATGACGCTGCAATATGGTGAATTCCTTTGTGTTCGAAGTCTAGGGTGATTACTCTGGGGGATGGAACCAGTGAACTTTTTAATACTTTTGTTTCTTCCCAGGTGAGACCAGTCCTCACATTAACAACTTTACTATTTCATAGACACTTCTTTGAAGTTTGACATAGTGCCATTTTAATTTACTTTCTTTTTCCCACTATTAGGACTAACAGAGTATCAGTCTGTACAAGTGTTCCCATCGAAGCCAATCTGGAATTAATCTTTCAAGTAGGAGTTCATGTCACAGTATCAAATGTTCTAGTCACTAACATAGTGCATCTGCTAAATTCCCATCATCCTTTGAGACTGTAATTCTGCTTTAAAAAAAGCACTGACATTTTTGCCTGTCAATATTTTCTCATTGCTCGTGACATAGTTGTTCTGAAAACGCACAGTGAATCCTTTCTTTCTATATATACACCATAATTATGCAGGAATGTAAATTAGATTTAACACATATAATTGCCATAATTATGTATTTGGTCTT
Organism: Nestor notabilis; assembly: GCF_000696875.1. NCBI lineage: Eukaryota > Metazoa > Chordata > Aves > Psittaciformes > Psittacidae > Nestor > Nestor notabilis. The sequence goes on along the minus strand of NW_009943064.1, from coordinate 856 downwards.
TTTATTTTTTAACTTGGAACAAATCTTTCCCCAGTTTTTCCTTTGTCCCAGCAAATACTCACACATCTTTAAGTAAATAAACTAAAGGTCTAGTATCTGCACTATTAAACTCTTCTTTGACCAAGCTTTCCAGTACCTTACTGTCTCTCACTTTACAGCTATCTTTAAAGCATCCTCATCTGTGTTACCAATGGGTATGCAGTCTTCCATTCTTTATGGAAGACATTCTAAAGGTTAAGTCAGTAAAGTTTATATGAAGCAAAGTTAGTGAATCATCATTTTTTTCATTTACGTATAGTGCTTATTCTATCTTTAATTTAACCTAATAGGCAGTAAGGATGACATTTACCTCATGAAAATTTAGACATTGCAGGTATATAGTTATGTCTGATCTCATCACCTTGGCCTCCCTTTCTAGCCAACTGAGAGACAGGATTGTTTGAGAACAATTAATGTGATCTATAAGATATGTCTAATTTGGGCAGTAAAATCCTATGCAGAGAGGCAGAACTAAAAATTCAGTACTGTGTGCATAACCAAAGAGTGAGTACATAAGAGTGCTTCAAAGGCTACCTCTCAATTAAAAACAGGAAGAACTTACATAGAGCAGAATTTAAAGAGGTGTCTTTAGGGGTTCCCACTTCTATTATTTAACATACTGTGAAAAAAATAGGGTGATAAAGTGAAACTGCTTTCCAGAAACAAAGTATATATAATGATAAACTGTTAAGTTTACAGAACCATATTCATTTACTGAGTTCATGATGATGGATATCTTTCACTAGCAGTACTACTGCTATTATTAATAATGATTACAAGCTATGATAGAAGGCTGAGGTTCTTAATGACTTCTTTT
>NW_009943063.1:85031-85305 GCF_000696875.1 Nestor notabilis | reverse complement strand
GCCGCACCCCGGGCGTGCACACGGGCGCAGCCATCTTGCTGCCCCTGACCCGCGGTCAGGCGGGACTACGTCGTCACGGCGCATGCGCACAGCTCCCTCAGCCTTGAGGTGAGCGAAGCGGCCGTTAGTTATCGCCGGGCGTTAATTACCTAATGCGTTGTTACTGAGCGTTAATTAGGTGTTAACTCGCTGAGCGGTAGCATCTGTGCCGCTCCGGGAGGGGCGGGAAGAGACCTGCCCCTGAGAGGCTCTTGGATGGGGCCACACCCAACAG
>NW_009943063.1:18929-84962 GCF_000696875.1 Nestor notabilis | reverse complement strand
GTGTGCTCCTAAACCCGTATGTACAGCGTGGTCCTGCTGGCGCTGTGCGGGGCAGGCTTCCCGTGGGCCGTTAATGCAAACAGAGCAGTGCGCGGGGACATAGAACCACCGAGTCGGCTAGGCGGGAGAAGGCCTTTGAGATCATCAAGTCATGAGTAAAGCTTCCTGGGCAGGGACATCTTTCCTGCGGGCTCTCGGGAGGTGTGTTGGCTCCCGCTGGAAGGGAAAGGGCCATTTTTCCCTCCCATCCCGTCAGCAGCGCTTCTGCGTTTTGCGTTTGTGTCTCACTGAGGAGTCTTCCCCCTCTCCACAAAGGACGTTCAAATCGGCAGCGGTTTCAGCAGCTCCAGAGGATTCTGGCACAGTCCTCACATAGTCCCCCCGAGCAGGAAAGCACGCTTGAACTTACGGGAAGCGCGATTCCAGGGGAGGGAGAAGGGATAAGTGTTGGAGAGCACTGCGGTGTGTGCGGAACCAGAACATCGGCAGGCTTCAAGTCAAGATTTCCTTGGCTGCAAGCACAGCGCTTGGGATGAGTTTTGAGTGTTGCAGCTGAGGTGTGACAGTGGCTCAGCATCAATAACTGCCTTCAGGTGCTCAGCTCCCCTTCATCAGACTGCTAAGGGTGTTTGCAGGTGGAAGCACCCACCTGCACATCCTCATACCTCTGCCCACAGCGACGTAGTGGCTGATACCAAAGTGGAGTTACCAACTCCAGCAGATTTATGAAAGCTCTTCCGCAACACAGTGATTGTGCTCTGAAGTGCCTCAGTCGCCAGGGACAGGTAGTGTTAGAGTATTCTCTATTTCATTTAATTTTCATTTGAGTGAAAAGCTTTGCAGGCAAAACTAGAAAGAAGCTGGATGTATTTTATTTCTCAGCCTCCTTTGATTTTTAAGGCAGCAGCTTGGGTTTCTGGTTCTAACTTACTGATTTTTACAATAATTTGGTGGGGTATCAGTCCTGTGTTTTAATTTAGGCTTTGTTGTGTTCATCAAGGATCACTTCTTGGTTTCAGACTGGGAAACAATCAAGTAAGTGGAGTCCTTTGAGATTACAGTGCTAGTAACATCTCCATTATAGCTGGCTGACCACCTTTCCTCCATAGCCTGTGATGCTCATGAAGCCTAAGGCAGGCCAGTTTGCTGTCCTAAGAATTGATCCCTGAAAACTTTGATTCTGATTCCTGGAAGAAGCAGGAGCCATGGCCACATATTTCAGCTGTAACATAGCAAAGACTGGACTGTGAGCAGTTATAGTAACACCCAGCAGAGTACCTGCCTTTCTGAAAGAACCCTGCTGTCTAGTCAGAAGTAAAAATTATCTGGAATCCACCATTTCCAGCTGATGTTCTGGTAATTGGCTAAATAAACACAAAAACTGAAAGTTCCTCATTTACCAAGCCTATGTCCATCATTAAATTAGGTGCTTTGGAACGATATTGAGGGGAAACATCCAACATCTGCAGTAAATGAGGCATGCCTTTAGAGTTACTGCTATCCCCATACAAGCCACTGATGGCAGCACTTAAAACGAGACCTCATTCCCCACGTGTGCCCAAGAGATCTCTTGATGTGAAGGTTCTTGGGGTCATAGCAAGCATTTTTCACATTGCACAGTGCAAAGCTTTCAAATACACCCTGTGACTCCTTTATTTATCACCTTCTGTCAGAAGGACTGCTGCTGCATCGGAGAGGTCACAACCTCCTGTTCTTCCAAGCCACCGTCCTGTCTTAAACGAACAAGTTCTGCTTAATGCCCCAGGCCAAACATTCATCTTCATGCTATGTCCTTCAGTGGAGTCCCCCCGAGCTTGCAGGGTGAGTTGAGTGAAGAAAGAGATCTGTTTTCTTGTGTCCTTTCTTCCTTGCCAGAAAATGCCACAGGTGCTCCCCAGCATCTCCACTGCAAGTGAAAAAGATGGGCTTCGCAGAAGAACCTAGCACAGGCAAAGGAAGTGTCTGACTGCCCCCAAACAATGGGTGTCTGTGGTCCCATACCTTCCTTAAATCCTGTTTTCAGCTCGTTCGTGCTCCTGTACCTTCTTCCCAAGCCTGGTTTCTGCTGTGGCTGAAGGATGAGTTAGAGGTTGAGGAACAGCCACGGTTTGCTTTTCCAGTTACTATGGGTGCAATATGCTGTACCAGAGGAGAGAGTAGATAGTTGTGTCCATACTGACTCTGCCAGCTCCAGAGCAGGTTGCTGGCCACTGGGTTTTTGTTCAGCCCTTCTTCTCATCATCCTTTCTGTTTGCTTCTTCTCTCTTTCTCCATAAAGTAAGTGTGGTAAGAGTGCATTTAAAAATGACCATTATGCCTACAGCACCTTACCTGCTTCCCTCAGCCTTTGCAGCACATAAAAGCCTTGGCAAAGGATGAGAAGTTTTTGAATTACAGTATGATAAAGAACATATTGCATCTTTAGATGCACTGAGTGGGATACGGGCTGCCAACAGCATAGCAATCCTCTAGCTTATACTCTGCAAAAAAAGAGAGGTCATAGGGAATGAATATCAGCCACTGAAGGTCCTCTTTGTCAGGGCTACTTAAGCACCATTTTGAACTGATTTCATGTTTCCTTCCACTGGTACAATGGACATGCACAAAAAGCCTGTAGGTGTGTATCTGTACACATGTCTAAAAGCTTGTTCGTGTGTATTTCCTGTCCTAGTCTCTAGCTGCTAAAGGATGTCTGACACCAGCAGTAGAAGATATATTGATCTGGTCATAACAAATTAAGGCTGCTGAAGAGCAGATGTTAAAAACAGACTTCTTGGCATGTGTCAGCCCCTGGTGGTATCAGTCACACACATGTTCTAGTTTATTTATTAAAGCAATTGCTCTCCTCATTCTGTTTATCATCTTTCTCCTGGGCAATTCAGGCACATCCGAGCCAACCCTTTCCAGTCAGTCAGCCCTCTTTGGATGCGAATTTTGCTTCAGCTCGGACAACACCCTGCAACTCTTCCTTCCTGAGAAACAACCAGGCCCGTCCCACTGTTCTTAAAAGCAGATTGAAATTTATCAGCTGCAAAAATTTATCCTGGCATCAATACAGTGAAAATAAAGACTCAGGAATCCCCTTAATTTGATCCTAAGCAGGTACATAATGGGGCCAGGGAGAATTTCAATTCTGTGGGCACATGGCACCCAAGAGGCAGTGATGCACCACAGATGCCCATTGTGGCAGAAGGGGCCTGTTAATTTAAGGAACAGGAACAAAACATAACCCTTTCTATCCAGATCTTGTTTGTTCCATTTCATTACAAGCAGATGCAGAACTGTGAAATCAGTGCAGAGCAAAGGGACTTCCCTGAGATCATGTCAGTGCATCAGCCTCAGAGAGTAACTGATACACTGGATAGGTGTGACACAGGTCTTTCTCCAGGAGACAGGTCATCACCAGCCTCCCTGAACACCTAATGTGCACACACGTGAGACAAGGGCTCCAGCCACGTACTCTTGTAGAAGCACAGGCTTATATGTTGGAGTTTATTTCCGCCAGGAATAGGGCACAACGCTCTTGGCCACAGCTTCAGTGTGGTAAAATCAAGGCCCTTACTCAAGGAAGCAGAGTCCTGTGCCCAGGACTGGTACTTCCCTCCAGCAGCCGCCCCATTTCCTGGTACCCCACCTCTGCACACTCAGCAGCTGTGCTGCAGCCCTCTGCCCACATCTCTGGCTGCTGCATGTGCTTCTGGAGCTGCCTCCTTCAGAAGAATGAAAATTAATTAAATATTACCCTAATATTGAGCCAGCAGTGGACAGCTGGACCTGGACAGGCAACAGTTTTTCCAGCTTCTCATTTTGACTGTCTCCCTTTTTTCCTGCCTTAACCCTCTTGCAAACTACAGGGAAGGCTGGTTTAATGTGGATTTTAGATCATTTTTTGCTCCTCAGGCACCAGAAGCTCCCCCTCACACTTAACAGTAGCCTTCCCTGTTCTTAAGAAATCTGGCAGGTTTTAGAAACTTTGCTGAAATACTAATTGCAGTAAATTTTTATGGAAACAGATGGGGGAACCAGACAGCCAGAAATTTAATAACTCCTCTGAGTACTTAGCAGCAGAAACACCAGTCCCCAAATTCATTAAGAAAAAAAAAGTGATTAATGAAGATATGGATTTTGAATAATGATAGAAAGCCTTAAACTGTACAACTTTCTGATGCTCCTCATTTATTCTGCCTTATTGGCTGCCTGGACAACTGAAGATGAAAGGGCTGGGGAGGACAGAAAACATATATTTTAACTTCTGGGTAAAGTGAGTGAAATAACGATCCAGTGACAGCATAGTGACCTTTTCCATGTGAACATGTGTTCCAGAGGCTCTCTGCAGTTAGTTCTACAGCACAGCTGAGTTAATCTAATCTTTCCATTTAGCACGTAAGAGAAATGGAGGAAAATCTTAATTACGCCTGCATTTGTGGTTACAGTCCAAGCCCCTGACACTGGAATTGCTCACATCTGTTCTCAGCTCATTTTGTGGGCTGATGCAATGACTTAGTTGTCTCAGGAAGCAGAGTTAAGAAAAAGTTTGCAACGGGATGGCCCTAGGCTCCCCAGACAGTTGTGCCTTTCCAAATGGTCCCAGAGGAACATCCCTGACATTCCCACAGGGTGGCTGGAACCAAGACACTTGGTTCCTTCAGCCACTGAGTTGCTTGAGTCATTCAGGTGATTTAGTGCCTTCCTCTTTAAAAATAAAGAAGATTAAGAGATCTGCCCTTTTCCAAGGAACATGGGGTCGGTTTTCCCCTCCTAGGAAAAGGAGTGGACATTAATGCTGGACTCACTGTCCCTCCCCTTCTAACCAGTACAGACCATCGGGACACCAAGGTCTGGGTTGGAGGCCCAGCATGACCCCTGGGACTGTTTTGCTGGACCTTTCTAAGGAAAAGACTCAATTAAAATTGTATTTCCTTGAATTTCATGTTTTTGGAGAGCTGGACATTGACCCCTTCCTGTTCCATGAGAATGGATGGAGCCTCTATCCCAATGCTGTGGTCCAGCAGTGCTGTGCAGAGATGGTGGCCCTGGCTCCTGGGAGAGGTTTGTGGCTCCAGCTCAAGAATGACCTTCACCTCCACTCCTCAGCTCCTGCAGCCTCCTGGCAGAAATAAATTGCAATTGGTTTTGTACAGACAAGGAGCAAGATTTTAGAAAATCAGTTCATTGCCAATTGTTTGCTCAGCTCGGAGCTTTTGTCAGCTGAATTCCCTCTCTGGCTCCCAGCGAGCAATGGCTGATAGGAAGCGCTTGCAATGATGTATAGAGCAGCCACTGTGGCCAAAACGATCCATCTATTGGGAGATGCCACTGAAGAAGGGAGCTTAAGGGTTTATTTGAACAGCTGAACTTTGGCATGTAAACTGCAGCCATTCTTTAAATGTAAACTGTAAAAATAAGTTTGCTTTTAAAAAACAGTGTGTCTGGCACTGTGTACTTGATATAATTCATTTTTAGTATCAGTTAATTCAAAGAAAAGTCTTTTCAGTCTGTTTTAGCTACTTGGAGAAGGACAAAGAAACCAAAGTACATGGATGACAGAGTAGGGACAGGGAGCAGAGGGCCAAAGGGAGTACAGGCTCTCGTAAGGACTACCTGCTGGGGCGCATTGCCTGCCTCAAAGCTCCTGCACGCCCCTCTTTGCCACCACTCTGGACTGCCATCTATGTCCTGTAAGACCACATGAAGTCTTGCTTCACTTCCTCTTCTTCAGGGCCAGGGACAGCAATGGAGTGGATGGAGGTGCTGCTCCATGAGGAGTCCCATCCCTAAATCCAAACCAGAGACAGGATGTGTGTGTTGCCCTATCCCTAAGGAGGAAGTCAGCAGCAAGGGAGAAAGGCTGCCTAACCTCAGTCTTCCTTTTCCATTTTCTAGGACTTGAGTCACCAATTACAAGTCAAACCCACAGGGATGCCCCTGGAGGGAAGCGAAACAGCAGCTCCAGAAGAGCAGGGAATGGGGCTTTGCACCCAGCTAAACATTTTCAGATTCATAAATCCTGTCAGCTGCAGAAACCTAACCACTTTGGGTATTTTAGACTATATCTGGAGACACCTGTAGACACCCAAAGCCTTGAACCATTGCTCTAATAGTCACCAAATGCTGAGATACTTCAGTCTTCTCAGTCCTGGCTGCAAGACATCTTCTGTGTTTTCTCTGACCTTGTGGAGCACAACCCTTTGGTGAGAGGCAGCTGAGATCCTTCCCAGGAACAGCGGAAGGAGGCTGATGATGAGAAATTCTTGTTTGCCTTCCTGTGACCTCTTCCTTTTCCTTCTGTTTTGCAGCAAGAGTTTTCCAGCTCTTCTTCTGTCAATAGGTTTATCGGAGCTGGTTTCCGATATGAAGTTTCCCAAGAGTGAAAGTTTCTGCTCATTTCTTTGTATCATGCCATCGTGAGACCCATTGCCAATCCCAGCAGATAACCTATTCTCTTGCAGAAAAGCCATTATCTAAGAGAAACACAAAAGCATGGGAACATAGGCCATTTGTGTACAGGGAAGGAGAAGCATATGACATGTGAATTTGCCAGATGTTGCCACTCTGAATCTTATTAAAATATGCCCTGTACTGACCAGGCTGCTTTATCTGTACATGGAAGGAGTTGGAAGATAAGAAGAGTTTTTACTGACAGCGCTCTGGTGGCCTGCCCAGGCAGCCTGGGAGCAATTCCCTGACACAGCATCATGATTCCTTGAAAACGTACAGGCTATGTGTCGTCCTGACTGCTGCTCCCTTTGACAATATCCTTCCTTCACTTCTATTCAGACTGAGACTCCTTTTCCAGAAAATTACACCAGCTCCCAATATGCATGTTTGGTTTATAAAGGGACCCAAGTTATGTCCAGCTCACATATACATCGACGAGTGTTTTGGTGCTCTTCTGACAGTGCCTCGTGTTTGTCTAGCTGGAAATACTGCAGGTGATTAAAAAATTACACACTACTGCTTAAAAAAAAAAAACCCGTCAATTCTGTATATATTTCACGTATTTTGGCTTTAGAGGAGGCTATTTTAATTCTCCATCACCCGTTTCATCACTTCCTCCTTCCTCACACCTAGAAGTGCTTAGGGGCACACTGTGGGGATGAGGATGCATAGAAGGGCTTGAGCTCAGCCTGCCCGCATTTTGAGCTGGCTTGGTCCAACACTAGGTGGACTAAGATGCAGAAGATTAAGAGCTATGTCAGCTTGTCCATGGTCGCTCCTAAGGCTTTACATTTTTGTTCACAGCACCTGGTCAACAGGTAGGAAGAATTAATGTCTGTCAGTCCTCCTCCATTTGTCATCCCAGGGCTAGCGATGCTCTCCTAAAATGGTTCATAACTTCTATGAGCCCAGGCTTTGGGTCAGAGCTACGGATCTTTTTTTAATGCAGCTGCAAGTTCAGCTGCCTGTTCTAGACAAGCCAACTCCCACAGAGCATCCACCCTTCTAGTACAGGCAGGGCCCATGCAGCTGCCTGTGAGCAAGATGCTTCAGCTCCTGCTGGGAGATGCCAGCAGACCTCTGCATTCACCCCCCGACTCAAGCACCCCCAAGGGCTGATATTGCAGCTGCTGCACCTCCAGCGTGCAAGTCTCTCTTCACAGGAGAAAATCTGAATTTCCCATGCTAAGACTTGAGCCCAAGCTGTTCTGAAGTCTGCAGAGCCAGAGAGTGCCCTTAAGTGGTGCCTGCTTATTCCTTTTATTCTTTACAGGAAACAATATGGGGAGGCTGTGCCAGAAATACAGATATTGTAATTATTATTACAGCATATGCACAGGAGCTGCTTATTTTTTAGGCAGGTCAACTCTGCAGGTACCCTGCAGTACCTCAATTTGGAGGTTCACACTTGAAAGGAGAAAGAATTGCATCCATAATCATAGTCTGTCCTTGTCAGCAGGCACAGGGCTGCACTGATGAGTTCTAATCACACACGTGAGTCCAAAGCAGGGAGAGGCGGCCCTTCCCTGTGCACAGAATCATCAACTCTGAGTTAAATGAAGAGCTTTAAAGTGATTTGTATCCATTCTCACCCCCACCTTCTCAGTCTAATTAACTCCTCTAATAGAATTAATCAGCACACTAAATACAAGACTCTCTAACGACTAAAAAAACCCACACCACTATCTATTCCAAAATACAATTACTCTGACAAACTCAATTACATGGCTCAGTCACTTCTGAAATTACTCGCTGGTATTGGACTGTGCACAGTTTAAGTTTCATTGTTGAAAGAAATCATAAACACTTTCTAAGTCATACAATGTTTACAGAAATACACAGAAGCACAGCTTTTATTACCCACGTGGCAAAATTAATTTGACACATTGAAAGCAAATGAATAGAGCCAGAGGACTCTATTCAGGCACTATTCTTCCCACCGATACAAGTTACACTGAGGGGACATCTAACACATTAACCTTATTAGCTCTGATGTAGGTAAATAGTATTTCAAAAGGAGGGAGGAGGGATCTGAACCAAAATCCTTCCTGCATTTGAATGAGAAACATCCATTTCTGCATTTCTAACCATTCATTTAGTACAAAACCCCCTCTCACTAAGTAGGTTTTTGCTCTGAAATCCAGAAAACTTTTTCAGCAGGGGCAGTCCACAATATGCAATTAAATCCCTGGCTTTAGTCTTTTAAGTCTGTGGTGAACTTTTCTGCTGCAAATAAACTCAAATCAGATTTGATTGTGCAAGTTTAGCTTAATTTGCAAGTCAAAAGACGAAAGAACATGTTGCTTGTTTCTTTAATAACCCAAGTTCATCAAAGTTCATCTTGGATCTGAAGATACAGAGAGAGGCTTCCTGTAGCACTCCTTTGTCTGGTCATATGCAACTCCTGCTTCTCAGTTTAATTTAATTCCAAACCAGTCAAACAGTAATATTTCTAACCTAAGGGATGGGGCTGCTCTTGTTGCAATTGGCCACAAGTAGATAAAGATTCAAGCTTCAGGCTGGCAAAGTGTGTGTTGAACTTGAAACACCCGTATCCTACTGCAGGCAACAGCCTTCCATACTTAGAAGCTTACATCCTTGCAGAACCACTACAAAGTGATACCTTCTTGAGCCTAAAAATGACGGTGGCACTTGCCTAGTAGGATTTCTCATCTCAGTACAGTAGTTTACTGAAGGAACTAAGGTTTACTCAAAATTCCCTTGAAAGAAAAGAATCCAGCATTCTGAAGAGTGCTCCAGGGAGGCAAGGAGCTGGGTCTCACTTTCTGCTTAACCTGAGGGAGACCTGGGACCAGTTTAACATCAGAGACATTCGGAGACCTAATACCTACTCCACAGGCTCTTTTCTTCTGGCACCAGGATGACGGTGGGAAGTTGTGTTTGTATCTACATGTTTGAACAGACTGATCCCACAGCATCCCAGTTAATTCCTTTCATGTGCAGCCTGTCAATTTACACCCCTCTGCCTTGTGTTACCCCCTTCCTCTGCTGCAGATATTAAAAGGTAGCAAAGTATTAAGCCAGATGTGATTCTGATCCACATTTTCAACCCTATAGCCACTCCTGTTAGAAGAGCTATAGCGTGACCACACAGTTTCACAGCTGAAGATGCATGCTGGGATGAAGACAAATTGATGGTATGAAACTGGGCCTTGAGCAAAGGGCTTTTTTTGCTGGAACTCAAGAATAAGACTCACTTTGTGAGCTAATAGATTTTGTACTTTCATCAGAGGAATATCATACATCAAACTGAAACCTATCAAGAAGATTGGAGGTGGATAGCCATTCCACATCCAGGCACCTTCTTTATTAATTGTGCACATCTCTGCAGTCACCAGTGATGCATTAGATGACACTTCCAAAGGATTACAGACTTGATACAATATTAGATAAAAATTACAAGTGAGAAGCTATTTTACTGCTATTTATTTTCATCAGCTAAGCATCACCCTCCTAAATGCCATTCATGCTTGGTCGATACTGGCTTTTCAGGCTGCTGAGAAGTTTTGTAATTCCTTTTTGTTCATAGCTTATGTGTAAAAATCAATACTAGTTTGCAATTTGTAGAAGCCAAAGTGCTTGCATTAGGAGTAACATATGCCTGATTTCTCCTTGCATTCCATTCGCAGTCCCTCAGCAGTGAGAACTGAATTCATTTCTCGGTCAATCTATGATACCTAATAATTAAAACCGGTTATTTCTACATCCCACATGCATTTTTTATTAACCTCACACTGAAACATAAATGAACAAAGCAAGCAGGAACATGGCTGAGAGTCTTAACATCACTGGTGCCAAAGGGAATCCTTCCTTTGATTCAGGGAAAGCTGGAAGAAGCTCCAGCCCCAGCTGGCACTTCTAAAATAGCCTGAATATTGGTCAGTGGGAAATGAAGCCAAGTAAGTATCTTCTGCTTCAGTGCTGCTATTGAATTCTTTTGTATTCTACTCTTGAAAGTTTAATGGCTTACGTGGGTTTTTTTATAAATATACATGCAATAACTGTAAAATAAGCCTTTAGATTTCTGACTTCTCAGGGAAGAGAAGCAGGTGAAAGGGAATGTCTTACACATGGTTGGGGCTTGACTCTGGAAGGTAGAAATTAAAGTTCTAGCCCATTTCCATCAAAGAGTAGGCTTGAACTGAAAGCATATTGGAGCCCTAACAGACAATGCAAGTCAGTGAGTATTTCATATTTATGCGAAGTCGAAGATACCAACATAATCATTTAGGATAAAATTCCCATGACTTCATGGCTCACAGGCTGTCCATCCCGAAAGTGAAATAGGACAACTTCACATAATAACCTACAAGCTAGGACAATTCCATGGTCTCAGGTGACACTTGCTCATACGTCTGCTCCAAAATAAGGGGGATGAGGGGGAAAGTGTTTTCCACATTCCATTTACTCCAGTCATTGAGATATTTAAGGACTAGGTTTCTCTTGACCAGAAGTTGTGCTCACACCATCATAAATAGAGATTTCACTGGCTTTCAGATGGATCAGTAGTGGTCAAGTGCAAAATTATGAGAGGCAAGATCTCCTTTTCTGAAATCAGATGGAAACTGGTCACCAGCTTCTGAACCTAACTGCAAAGAGCTCAGCTTTGAATAACGTTTCAACATCACAACTGCTTCACCTCAAATCTCGCATTACACGGAGCAAACCCCACTAAAACAGCTACGATTTACTGTCACTGCAATGCCAAACACCCACTGTAACGTTTCTGGACCGAGACTACCATCTAGTGTCCTGTTGACAGACTGCAACTGCTGTGCGGGGAAAGAATGGACAATGCACTCGTTTGTTCACTTCTATAATTACATTATCATAAATAATTCATCTCCTGAGACACATGTACAAATAGAAGAGAGACTGAAGGCCTCACAATACCATCTTACTCTCCCGCTTGAATTAGAATAGAAAACTCAAACAGGCTTATGGTCTTGGTAAAAAAAAAAAAGCACTGAGCTCTGGTTAATAATAGCTCTCACAGGAGGCCTAAGTGATATGTTTGGTTTCCATGTTTTTCTTGCAGAGGGACAGTAAAATTGATAATACATTAATGCTGCTCTTAGCACACCTGGGATATTCAACAGAACTGGCACAGATCAAGCATGGAATATCCCTGCCTCACAGGGCATCTCTTGCTGCCTGGGAAGCATCTTCAGCTCTCCTTGGAGGAGCTCATGACACAGGTCTGCTGGACCAAACTTCAAGACACTTCACAGTCCCTGGTGTGGGGGTGATGAGCGTGTGTAGAACCTCTCCAGGATGCCAAGAGTTAGTTTTCCTCTAAAATGCCTTTTCCAGCTTTTTACGTTTATTGAATTTCCATTCATTTTCTATTACACTTTCCAAAATCATCTCAAAACACACAATGAGAAGTTCCCCTTTGATCTTGCGCCCTTTGAAAGAGAAGAGTATGAAACTCTTGTGCTTTTCTAAAAGAAGTCTCCTTAAAATCTTGCCATTCCCCTACTTAGAGTTTCAACATGCTGTTAACAGCAAAATATTGTTTTAGGGACTGTGGAAGCAGCTCTGCTTTATTGCAGATATTGAATGAACTCTGATGGAGTGCCCCATGCCAGGCCCATTGTACACATCTTCCACTGAAAACACTGGAGTTCAGAGAAAGCCTTTAACCCGCTGACAGCAGAGAAGAGCCATTACATTGCTTTTGATGCTGAAGCCATAACGGTGTCTTATTTCTTCAAACCGACACAATATCACAGTATTTTAAGGGCTCTGGATAGCCTCAGGCTCAAGGTATCAATGCTCTTGAACCCTTTTTGGAGTGCTTGCCTATCATTTTCAGCATACTTAAAATATGCTCTCCTATGGACTCTGATCAAATCTCACATTCCTCTTGCAGCTCAGACATTTTAAAGTCCAAACTCCTCAGTAGTATCAGCCAAAGTAAATTTTGCTACCCCAGGACGAAAGCTGAACTGTTCCTGCCATGAAGACGTAGGGGTACGGGGAAGGGACAGGTCACTGGATTGCGGAGTCCTCTGCTCCTTTGCAGTGAGGGAGAGGATGGAGATCATTCCCAATAGAAGTCCCCTGCCTGCTCCCTGTGCAGGAATCAGGGCAGGAATATAGGTAGGTAATTGGGACAGAACCCCATACCTCACCTCAGGCCTCAGAAAGCCAATTGCCAGCCAAGACAGCAGCAAAGCTCCCCCATCAGCCAGTGTTGAAGAGACTTTTTCCAAGCAAAGAGAGGCAGAAGCAATGGCCACTTATAGTCAGGCCAGAAATGTGACAACAGAGAGAAAAGGCTCAGAACTGATGTGTAGGCAACTCCTTCCCTCTAGCATTAAACTGACACTGTTGGCATCTAAACCTGATGGCTCTTTTGTCTCTCAATGCTATTGGTACAGCAGAAGCCAAGAAATCCCTTTCAAAGGAAAGGAGTTTTATTGATTTAAGAGAAAGCCTTGTTTGACACATTTCTCACCAACATTTTCCCTTGCTGTAGACATTCAGCAACCAGAGGAACCCCAGAGGCCATTCAAAGACTATTTCTACCAGCCTAGGGCTGATACCAGCAGACTTTTTCCTCTTCTTCCTTCTACCTGTTAGTGCCTTTATTACACAGACCCAAACAAATCCCCACTCCTGCAGTTCCCATGACCCCAGAAGCCACACAGCTGCTTGGGTTAGGCACAGCAGAAAATTACTTCAGAGCTTAAAACCAACAGGAGGTCTCAGGATGATAATTTAAGAGAATTGATACAAAGGGGAGAGAGAGCACTAATCCACCTGCAACAGCAGAACCCCTCTGCGAAGCAAAGGAAGCAAAAGTCCATTTGCTATATTAAGTAAAAACTGCTTCCCTGGATATAGAAATCAGTGCTAGAGGGTTGTATTCAGAGCCTTGAACGCACTGCAGGAGTGTGGCATGACCAGGATTCACGTTTCAGGGTCACTCCAAAGTCACCAGGACCAGTATTTGTGTTGATTTTTGTGTTTAAAAATCCATAAAAAATAGGAAACAAAGTTGTCTTGTATAATCAGCCAAGTACAACCCACAACTTAAATTGCAGGCCCGGCTGTTAGCAGCCTATTAAAACATGGGCAACCTTTCAAATAAAAAAACCACCTCAAAAAAAGCTTAAAACCAACTTACTGTGCAAGAAGGAAAATCAATGCATCAGCTCCTTCATCCTGAAGGCTAATCACTGCAAGAAACAGCTTTACTATACTTTGATATTAGAGAGCAAAAATAAAGTGAAAGCTCACCTATTTACTTCCAGTTTATCCCATTACTGTGCTTTAGGAGCAGCATAGTGTAGTATTAGTTCCTCAAGTCAAAAAGCTTTTTAAGCAGGAGCTGCTGTAGCTCAGGCTAATAAACCCTCCCTAGGTAAGGGGGCTCGACTTTATCTGTGATGGATCACTGATTGCTCCCTTCCTCAGCTGATTCCAATCATCCAGGAATCAGTCAGTCACTGGCTTGGCTGGGGACGACAATCCTTTAAAAAGGCAGGCAGGAGAGTGGTTTTCCTTTTACTGAGAGGAGAGCAGGGTAGGAGAAAAGAGACTCAGAAATTAGCAGTTTACTAGGGAAATAAATGCTAATTTCAAAGAGTGATGTAATCTAGGCTGAATAGAAAACTGGGGAGAGCCCTTTGAGAAAATGCAATGAAGGGATAGAACAGGAAGGTGGGAGGGTTTTTGCTTTATGGTCAAATTTGTTGTGTATCTTTCTTTAGAAATGCTGTAATGCGCTATTTGGTTAGATTTAATTAAAAGGGAGTCTTGTCACACATAATCTGTGCTCAGTTAAACCCACCTGAGGCAAGAGGAGTAGTGAAGGAGCTTGTTTGGACTTCAACAGAGTGTCTATGTGATGCATAGCCAGCCAGACAATAGCACAGCTGATAACATAGGGATGAGAGGATACTTGCAAGTTCTCCAAGAGAAGGTGCTGATGGTTGATGGTTGGGAGCCACAGGAGCTATTTCAGCCTGAGATAACTCTAGAGGATAAAGGCTGGGGTCAGGACAGCCCAAAGCCCCTGGCCTCAGTGCTCATGTGCTTCATGAGCAGATAAAACCAAGGTGCTAGGAAGGGCAGGCAGGATGTGTTAGCATTTCTGCTCTGTGTACTGCTGCTCACCATGCTGCACATATAGTTCAGAACAAGCCTTGTGAGTTACTTTCCTTAAATGTTAAGTGGTGTTCAGAAATGCCTTTCTGTGAATGTGCATCTCTGGGCTGTGTGTTCACATTTACTACTTCGGTGCTGAGTGCTCCCTGGCCTCTTGGGGCTCTCTTATCTGTCTGCCTTACATAAAAGAGGCAAATATGGAAAAGCAAAACAGGTAAGCTAAGCACAAAACTGGAGAAGAGGAGGGGGAAAAAAAGCCCTGGACAAGTAGCTGTAGCAAACCATGTTAATTAGGACGGAGGGAGAATCTGTTGTGCACCAGTGCCTGGTTTCTAGAAGCTGCTATAGGACTATAAACGCTATCCCAGCCAAAACCAGCACAAAGAGAATGCTGAACTCTGCTTGAGTCTCCATCCCCTGGCTCTTATAATTACATCCCTGCTGAATAAAACTGCTTAGGCAGGCAGCTCGTGGCTCCACTCAAAGTTTGGGCCTTGAGTGTAGCAGGCTGGGAAAATCAAGCACCAGCATGGGCATGGAGGCTTTAATGATGCTAGGCAGGATGGGACCAGAGTGGGACAGGACTTCAGGGATAGGGCTGGAGCAGCACAGGGAGGACACCTTTCTATTAGGGGTGGGGGCTAAGAGGTAGTAGTGAAAGGTGGCCCTGCAGAGAAGGGGACACCTTAAAGCTAGCCCTAATATGGGCTATGGAGGTGGAAATTGCCCATGGGTTGAGATTTTTTCTGCATTTGCTCCATCTGTGCTGTAAAAGGGATATAGTTGTTAGAGTGGATTTATAGAAAGATATATGGCTCTTGATGGCTTTCTGTGCTGCTGCGAATTTCTCTATTGCTTTTCAGTTTCAGCTCCCGTTCTCTTCACTATGATGCACAGCTTTCAGATGGTCTTTTGACTGGATGGAGGTGCCAGAAGTATAATATTTACAACCACAGATATTGCTCTTGCACTCTGGCAACATGCTGCAGCACGTCCCTCCAGTCTGTGCCCCCCTGAAGCTAACCCTGCACTAGGGCAAGGGCAATTTACTGCAAGTTTTGCAGGAGGTAGTGTCCAGGTCTTGATCTTTGAGCTCACTGAGTACTGTTGAGAAAGCCCTTCAGTGACATTATTCAGAGTTTCAGGTACTTTGTCATGCTCTAAATGCTCAAATGGGAGCTGGATCCTCAGCATGTTTAAAATTGTATCTGAACTGGAGGCATTGCTTTAACTTTTATAGCAAAGACTTGGGATAACAAGGAAGAGCAATTATGTTCCAAGAGTCAGAACTAGGTGTTTTGACATTATGTTCCTTCTGTCATTTTATTAGCAATCCATTGCCCCTCGGTTAATAGCCTTCTCCTTGATTAGCCTGTGTAAATCAAAACATGTCAGCTTTATCCCTGACTCGACGTATGTTCTGAGTTGAGAGTAATGAATCGTGCCACGGGTTGATGTACTCTGTCTCCTGTTTAGAAAGGAGCCCTGCACCAAGGAAACACCTTGGCTTTCAAATTGACTTGTCAGTAGACTGTCAAGATTTAGAGGAGGAAATGCTCAGGATCCTAATAATGTGCAGTCAGGGATTATGTAGCCCTGAGCTGCAAAGGCTCACTTAGTCTGTGCTGTTGACCTTCAGGGTGTCTTGGCTAATGTGTTCCTCTGCTTTGCTCTGTGTTTGCTGCCTGTCTGCCCCAGACCCTCTGTCTATGATACCTTGTTTGAGTGGTGCAGGCAGAAGCAGCAGCCTGTGTTTATTGGGACTGATCCCAAAGAGGTGGCTGCGATTGTCTCAGGCTCCAAAGGCTGCTGCAAATCTGCGTCAGGAGGGCACCTATGGCACCTTCCAAACGAGTGCTGCTTTAAACGCAGGACGATTGCAGTTTGGGTCCAGCCTTGAGCAGCAAGGAGGGGCTTGTTCCACTTCTGGACTCGGTCGTTACTTTTCCTACCAAGCTGAACTGCTCCTTCGAAGAAAAGCACTACTTCCCTTGGCCACTAGATGCAGCTCACGCTGCATTGCAGCTGCCTCGGTATCATTCCGGTTTCTGCTGGGCCTCGCTGTTAAAAATTATTTCCCTTGTGTTTCTGTGTGTTCGGGGGTTTGGATCTTTATCTTACAACTTTCCTGTTTCACTGCTGAGTCTCTCTCCCTCAGATTTCTTCCCTGCTGCAAAAGCTGTATCCATTTTGAATGCCAAATCATCACTCTTCCCGTCTCCATACGAGAAGAATATTCAGCTGCAAAGGTTTGATGGCCCTCTCTGAGCTAATGAGGAGGGCAGAAATCAGGCGAGGGAATGGGGAACACACTGATTTCCAGCCTCAAGTCGAGTACAAACTTTTACCCCGATCTTTTCACCCCCTGCAATTTCATTTCCCAAACAGTTTTTATGCTGCAGGTGTTGCATGTCAGTGCTGCCTCTTGGTCGGGAAAGGAGCCTCCAGCTCCCACCTCCAACAGGATGGAAACCTCAGTGTAGGGTCTGGGAGCACACAATAGCCACAGGGAAGAACTAAGAGCTCTGATGTGGTTTTAAGTCCCACCCTGCCTAACACAGCAGGATGAGAGAGAGCATCCTTGGAGAACCAGGGAGTTCACAGCCAGCAGCTGCAGCAGTCAGAGCTGTAGTTAAAGGCTGTTTGAAGTTGTCTGAGAAAAGCTGGAGAAGAGCAGAAATCAGGCTGCTATGGCAAAAATCAGAGTCATTGAAAGCTGGGGCTGGATGTCAGAAAGACAAAAGGGCTGAGGAACTGAACGAGTGAAGCTGCAGTGGTCCCTGCCCTTCCAATAGCTTCTAAGCTCAGGATTCACATGTCATAGAAGGCTGGCTGAGGCTGTGCAACATCAGGTTTGTCCCTCACCTGCCCCAGCACTGCCTAGGAGCAGATTTTCCAGAATTACATCAAATATTCCCTATTTTCTTCTGCTTAAACACATTTTTCTTCTTGAGGATGTTCTTTGCTTCTCCTCCGTGACCTCTGTCTGGATGCTTATTCCTTCCATTACATCCTCTGCTCATCCCAGAGTGCAGGAGGAGAAACAACAGCTTGAGGAGCTCTGCACTCTCTCCCCTTGCACATCGGAGCCCAGCTTCATTTGCTTGCTGGGTTTTTAGCTGAACAGCATCTGCACAGAAGGTATCCCACCACCCCAGGTGATGGAGGGCTGCCAGCCTTGGCCACCACTGAAGCTGGATCAGCTCTGACCATCCTGGGATGCAGAACATGCTACCCTGACTGTCGTTATAGGATCAATTCCAGCTTAGTAAATACTATTTTCATATGCAATGAGGTTGTTCACAATGATGATGTTTCTGTAGCTGTGACATGTAAGCAGTCAGGGTGCTAGAAATTACCTGCAGCAGCTGTGGGAACTTGCAGATAACAGTTGGGGAGGAAGACCTCCAGGCCTGCTAGGTTTGTTTCTCTTTGACAGCAGTGAGATGTTCTTATTAAGCAGTTACCTGCAGGAGAAGCAGCAAGGGAACTGTGCTCTTACTCCTGGGGTTGTTTTTCAGGAAATCTAAACTAACTTCATAATGCACCAGATGAGATGGCTCAGACCTGCTGTGAAAGAAGCAGAAAGCAATGCTCACAGTTTGTAATATTCCTTTCAGCTTCTGCTTTAGCACTGAAAAATGGGCTTCCTCTCATTAAAATGCTTTCAGATGACACATCCACAGATGTTCTCTCCAGCTTGCTTCAACGCTGTAAACTCCAATTGAGCTGCGTGATGGCTGGGGGCTGGCCAGCATCTTCCTTCTCTGCTAGGGGCACAGGGATGCTGTGGGCAGCTCCCGAGGCCAGCATTGCTGTCCATCGAGTTCTAATTCCATCACAGATGGGGCTGAACCAAGGGTAAAGCTTCCCAAGACTGAGCTGTGGGAAGGAGAGTTCTCCAGTGTTAGCTGTCCAGAAAGACTTCTCCATGCAGAGAAGCAGAGTGATCAGCAAATGCTGCTGGTTTATGGGAGCTGGGCTTCAGGGCTGGGCACAGCAAATGACTGGAGCAGGCATCCTGAGCAAGCTGGACCAAACCCCGTCCATTGCAGCACAGGATGCAGAGCCTGGCTTTTGGTATTCCAGTGGTGTTGGTTCGTGCAGGTGCCACCAATCCCTGCTGGCACAGCCAGGTCCCAGCTCAGCACCCATGCTGTCAGCATAGGGCTGTGCTGCCTCTCCTCCATAACAGGACTTTGATTGGTTCCATTTCCCATTGAGGAAAAATACAGCAGGAAAATAGAAGCAGATGTTTTTAGACAATGTCTAGAGCTCCTGGAGCTTCAAAGGGCTTTTTGATTTTACAGGCTTTAAAAAACATATAAAAGAGACTTTCACTGTATTTTCACTAGGGTAAAGCCCTCTTTGAAACTTGGATGAGGGGAGATTGTCAGGCTGAGCCAGCACGGGGAAAGCCTCATTGCTCATATACCACATTGAAAGTCCTTTTCACTTTTTTCCTACTTAATATTTCCCTGTGCTGCCTTGGAGGTACATTCAGCCCCTGCCTGCACTGGTCACTACATGCAAAGCAAGGGGGGTTTGCTCCCCTCTAGGGCTGCAAGTCAGGCAGTGCTGAGCTCTACCTGGTGCCCCCGGCAGCCCCACCCCTCCCCAGCAGCTGAATCCAAGGGGGAAATAGCAGCTCTATCAGATATGGCATTGTGGTGCTTCTGTCTGTGCTGCTTTAACCCCCTCCTTCAGACCCACAGGAAATTCTAGTGACCAAGAGAATTCCACGTTCTTCTGGATGTGAGTGAAGTTTTCATCCTAAATGCTGATACAGCTGCATTTCGGTAGGGATGTTCTGTGTCTGTAAGAGCTGTTGTTACTGCAGGGAGCACATGAAGACGTGAGTTTCTCTGTACAAAGAAGAACTCTAGGAAATATTCCCAGCTTGTTTGAAAAATCCCCTTTTCTGACCCTTTCAAGTATTTTTCTCCTACCCATATGGTGCTCTGAAACAGCTTTGAATGACACAGAGCAGGCAGAGAGCTGCCAAGTGAAAGCCCCATCACTGTGCATGAGCAGAGAGGCAGGAAATTCTTTCGTCAACTTCAGATCACTCCTCTGTTCCTTCTGCATGAATCCCACCTGCACCTCTACATCCTACACTTTGCAGAGGCCTTCCCAGAAGCTCCTTTTAGATGCCTGGTTTTCCCTTCCTGTGTCTGATAAGGAGGAAACATTTCTACTTTATTACCTTCTACTTCTTGCGAAGAATTCTCTAGGAAATTGGATTTTTGGCAAAGTTACCTTTATTCTTTAATAACAGAAATTCCATCCATAATCTCTCACTACACTTCATCTCCCAGCACCTGATGTGAGGAGAAGCCTTTCATGGGGAGCAGATCATGTCCCCATGCATTCCCATGGGACACGATTGCTCCCCATGCAGCTGGGTCTCCCCAGGCAGCTGATGCTCTGGCGCCTTGTGTAGGGAGAGGAAGGCAAAGCTGCTCGGCTCAGGCCATGCTCCTTTTGAAGCCCACTCAGGATATCCCATCCCCAGGGTGACACCTCTCCATTTGGAGAAGCTGCTGTTCTTCCCTTTCCTCTAGAGAGGCCAACAAGCCCCGATAAGAAGTACTTTTGTTCAAGCTCTTTATCGATGAGTTGATGAGTAAATGAGATACTGAGTAAAGCACTGTATACCCTGCTGAGAGCCCTGTGTCCATAATAACCCAGCTGCAGCTTTTGGGATGAAAAGTTGAGGTCCATGATAGCCTTTCTCTCCATGGCCACCCCAGCAACCCAAGTCCCAAAAGTTGATTTTCCATCCACTCTGGCTCTCCCAAGTGCTTCCTGCTCCCTGGGGAAGGGGCAGTGTTTGTCCCCGGACCCGCCCTAGATGGTTTGCACACCATGGGGCTGGCACGTGCCAGGGGTGTGCTTGACCATACACCCTTCTCTCAGCGTCATTACTTTGTGTGCTCTGTGCACGCATCCCGTGCATGCTCCCATGGGAGCTGACTGGGCAGACAGGTTGGGTTGGGCTTTATCCTAGGATGAGGTCCTCACTTTGCCTTGGCCCATGGGAGCCTGTCCTTTGGGTCCTGGGCAGCTTCACGTGTATGTTGTGTTCAGGGAAGTTATTCTTGTGTCTACCTCAGCTCATAGCCAAGGAAATGGACTGACATCTGCCCTGCAGCAAGTCTGAGGCTCCCAAAAGCATTGCTGTTTATAAGGTCACATATTTCTGCAGCCAAATAAAGGCAGATACTCTATAAACATGTCCATAACTGCCCATATGTCTCACAGGGCTTTCCCTATCCCTTTGCGGAGCCACCTGACACAGCTCTCCCACAGCACTGGGGGTCCAGTGAGACCACAAGCCTCCAACAGCAGATTGCAGCAAAGATGATAGTTCAGAGGTTTTTCACTCTCAGCACAATTTCTCACAAGCATAGGTTTTAATTTGATTTCTTTTTGGCTTGTTTCCTCCTGTGGTGTATGCACATCTTGCAAGCAATGAGGAATTTTGGATGTCACTTCTCATTTCCCCTCAGCCTTCTCAATCCAAGACCTGCTTATCCTTTTTCTCTCGATGTGGAGAAACAGAACAGCATGTTTGGGACCAGCTGTAAAGCTCCCAGCCAAAAGCTGAGTAGGAAATATCTTGGGATGAACACTCACTACTATGGGCTGTCTCTTACCAGTATGTGCCCTGTTACAAGTATATGCACCAGCAGATGACTTTGGGTGCCTGGAGAGAATAAGTTGGCTGTGTTACCTGCCCTGGGAAAAGTCCTGAGCCAGCAAACTTGTTCCTTCCTTTTTTCAAAGGAGAGGGAGCAGCACATGACTTCCCAAAGAGGAAGGCTTGCTAGTCCCCATATTGTGGATACATCCCTGTCTTCATCTATGGGTCAGCACTGTGTTCTTCAGTGCCCTGGATTACTGTAGCTGGCCAGGCTGAAACCCCAGCATGGTTATTTAGTGCTTCGTTCCCCATGTGCTTTCTCCCTCACCCTTCCTTCCACCCCATCTCCTTTCCCTTCTGGCAGCTTACACTGCTGAGCATTGCAGAACAAGCTGAATCTGTGTCAGATGTGAAGTCAAAGCTCCCAGAAACCTATCAGCAGCTCTTGGGATGTGACCACAGCCCTCTCCTGGTATTCCCCTTGCAGATCCTTGCTGGGATCAGCTCACTGGCTCCAGGGCTGTGCTTTTGCTGCAGCTTCTTCTGGGATGCCCGAGTGAGCTGGGCCAGTATTTCTCAGCCAGGGAGGTTGGAACTGGATGATCTTAAGGTCTTTTCCACCCCAAACCATTCTGTGATTCTATGATTCTGTGAAAGCACTCACCATGAGAATGTTCCACCACACTCTTAAAACCACGAGGGATGTACAGGGACATGTATTTACAGTGACTGAGCGCTGGTACAGGGAGTGCACAAGGGGATTACAGAACCTCTCCTCTCTACCTTGCTCAATAACCTGGAAAAACCCGGGCGTATTCCCAAGGAGTGCAGTTTGCTCTCTGGCTGGTGATGCTAATTTAATTACATGCCAGCAGGTGGTGCCCAAGTAGGAAAAGAAGACGATTGAATACACTATTCTCACCCCACGTGCAGTCGCGAGTGGTGTTTCATTCCTGCCTCGGGTCATGCTCCAGCCGTTCAGACAACAGTTAACAGCTTCGCATTGGTGTTTTCTCCCTTTCTGCCTCATCCCAGCTCCCCAAGTAGCCCCCAAATCCTTATGGCTTGTGAGAGGGCTGGGAAATACCAGTCAGTACCAGGGAAAACAGCTTTACCTGTACACCCAGCCCAAAGGGGATGCTTGGTCCTACCTGAGCTGACACTGCGGGAGGGCACAGGTCAGTCCGAATGCTGGGTAGGCTGCGATCATTGCTTCTGGAGATTTATACCAAAACGTGGCAAATAACGAGCCTGGGTCCTGTTGAATGTTTTATGCAGGGGAGAGAAGTGGCTTCTCTTGGTCTCCTTTTAAAAATACAAGGGAAGAGATTTTGAGTCATCTGCTTTCTCCTGCAAAAAAGACATGTACCTACTCAGCTTGTTCCCACTAACAGCACACACTAAGCAGATGCAAAAATACCAGGTTTATGTATTCTGTGGCTCTGGCAAGTTGCTGATCTGAGTGGTTTTTGCAGGTGCTAAAGCACAGAACACAGGCACTGCCTCTGCAGGGCTTGCAAGCTCTTAAAGGAATGTACAAACCCCTGCAATTCCTTAAGCTCAGTGAACAATGAGAGTGATTTCTCCCTGGATTAGGACAGGAAACCGGCAAAGGGTGCTTTCATGAGCCTGTTTCCCTGCACTGAAAATAGAGAGTGAAGCTCTGCTGCTGTGCTGTGGCTGCATTGAGTTGTGTGATATGAAGATGATTGCACTCAACCCTGCCTGGGCCATGGGAAAAGCAGGACAATATCCAGACAGCACCAAGCATGTCCGAGCTGAAAATCAGCCGTGTTCAAACATAAGCCAGATGCTCAGCAGGAGGCAGTTGTAGTCTTGTTTCTCCTGAAAAAGAAGTCCAAGGTAACTAGGTAATGCCTAGGAGCAACTTTTTCCTCTGATCAATGAGGGTAAAGGGCCTGAGCCCCCTCAAGCAATCTCTGCTGCAGGAGATTATTCTGCTGGTTGGAAAGCAGAGTCTCTTCTCTCCCTCCTCTTTGTTGAAATTCCCGACACGAGCAAACAAGCCTGATTAAAGTCAGTATATACTGGTCCTTTAGGAGCACAGCAGACAGGGAAGACTGTCAGGAAAGAGATTGCTTCCACTGGTAATTTATGCAGTTATTCTCCTTTTTTTTTGCCCCCATGGAGAACATAAAACACTTCTGCTGGAGAGGAGATGAGCCACGTCAACCATCTGCAGAGGTCACCGAACACACATTGCTCAGAGGCCTTAGAGCAGGTTGGGCCCTTTGCTGGCAGTGGCACTACCTGTGTATTAGCCACGTTTGTCTTGTTGGAGTGGTGATCTCAGTCACTTCATCCTCTAGAGAGCTGAATGAAATAAAACTCAGAACATCAAAGGGTCCAGATTCATATCCTGGGGAGGAGGCAAAAAGACAAGGGTATTAAATGATGAGCTTTTTTGTTTTACTCCTTGGTAAGCTGATCGTTGCTGGAAATATATGGTGCTCTCATGGATCAAGCCTGGTTCCTGTCAGTGCTTCAGTGTTATGGTGCTTCTACTATATTAATGCTGACAGTCAGGGATCACTGAGGGGCTTGCAGAAAAGAGCCCACGTGTTGTGTGTGTACACCAGAGAACCAGTGCAGGAAAAGCAGAGAAAACACATGACGGGTTCGTAGGAAATGGTTTCTGCTGCTTTTCTGGCCCACCCATACATACGGATACCAAGAACATAGTTTCAAAGCTGGGTGGTGAGCCTCAGCTTGCCCCATGATCTGCTCAGATCCTCACTGAAATACCAGGTGCTCCCACTGCTCAGATGCTGGGCAACTCCACATGTAGTCCTGGGCATCCTTTCAAATGCAAAGTGGGCAGTGGTCCAGTGTCACAGAAAGGTTGGGTGGCCCCAGAGAGTCCACATCACAGAAGTATAAAGTGTGCCTCTGGCATGGGGAGATCCTCTGTTCCATGGCAGTCTCTTCCAGCCCACTGCAGCATGACCTTCCCAAGCTGGTCCTTGCCTTTCCCACTCTTAGGCAGCACAGCTGGTTATTAAATCAGGTCTCCTGCTGTTCCTGCCATTGCTCAGCTGTCAGACCAAGGCACCACTTGTGTGCTCCTGCATCAGATGGCCATGCGCTGATGGTACCCAGCAGGGGAGAGGACAGCAGTGGTGTGCTCATCCTCCGTTCCCCTCTCAGACACCACTGCTAGTGGAGGCAAAACCTACAAGGGGATAATTTAATTGTGTCTCAGAAGGTATCCTTTCCACTCCATTATTTCCCATAGAAACAGAGGCTAAGCATTACTGCACTAGTCAAGACAATCACACAGTGTGTTCAGCTTATCTGGGAGATAACATTTTATCAACATGCCAAGAGCTACAACTAATGAGGCACAGAACAGAGGAAGCCAAGTGTAGTAACTGCTACATACCATCTTTCCAAACACTGATAGCAGAACCTTGCAGGGAAGAGCACACAAAGAACTAATGAGTAAATACACAGGAACCAGGCAGAGCCAGCAGCATCCCTAGGCATTTGATCTATTCTTAACAGACCTTATAAGTTGCTATTGTACAATCAGTAAGAGCTCACATGGCATCTCAGTCACCTGATTTAATTTTTATGGGAGCAGACATACAGCAAAAGCCTTGACATAGAATCATGGAACGGTTTATGTTGAAGGGACCTTAAAGCTCACCCAGTTCCAACCCCCTGCCACAGGCAGGGACACCTTCCACTAGAGCAGGTTGCTCCAAGCCCCTGTGTCCAACCTGGCCTTGATCCTATTGAGCATTCTCTGGGAAACCTTTGCTCACTTCAGCATCTTCCCCCAGGGCTGCTCAGGAGGGGCAGGGGTTTCCCAAGGGGAAGAAGGGAGCTCCGATGGGATTCAGGGTTTGTCTGTGGGGCTTGGAAGTATGAGTGAGTGGATGCAAAGCCTCAGCCCAAGAGTGGTGTGTCCTTGTTAGGCAAGAGGGAAACATCTGTTTCTGTAGGAGACTCTGTTCTTGCCAAGAGCAGGAGGCTCAAGCAAGAAGGAAGAAAGTGTTATGTAGGCAGAGAACTAAAATCTCTTTTATAATGCATGCCTGACAGAGGATAGGCTTAAGGTTTAAGCATAAGATGGCAGAGCCAAGTCAAGGAAGAATCTGCTCTGTCACACCAATAAACTTCTGTGTGGGCATTTGGTTCCTTAAAGCTCCTGGATATTTTTGTTGGTGATGTTATCTAGGGAGAAAAGAAGAGCTGATTGCCCAGCTCTGGCTCCTTTTTTCCCTGTTTTTTTCTTTCTTAAGAAAGAAATTATTTTTATTTATTACCATTGACTAAATGCTCTCTTTCATTACTGGCTGTCATTTCTCACAAAGAAATAAAGCTGAACATTAGCCATAATTCAACGAAGTGCTGCAGATTGCAGCGCTCTGGGCAATTAAGCCATGCAAAGCAGTCAATCCCTTCACCACCCCTTCCTGCAGCAGGGCTGGGCCTGGTGTTAGATGCCAGCTCTCCTCCCAGCCACACAGGGCCAGGAGTTAATGCAATCCATGCTCCCTATGTCTGTTCTGCAAAGAGGTTTATCTCCAGCTTTAAAGTACATGGCGGCTGTGGAAGGAGAGCTCTGTGTCTTCTCGAGGCACATCTTACCTTGCCAGTGACTATAGGAAGAACGCTGGCAGCTTCCCAAGGCCCCTCACCTTTCCAATTTAAATCAAACCAGAACAACAGTGATGCTGGAACAAAATTCTGCTCCTGTCTCCATGGATCGCACTCTTCTGCCAAGGGTCAGAACCATGCTGGCCAAATCCCAACCCTCCTCCATCCCCAGGCCTCAGGTCATGTGTTTTGATAAATCCAAGCAAATCTTTGCACAATCCACCACACCTGGACTCAGGCTTTTTCTAAGGAATATATTCTGTATTGACACAACACGTTTTCGGGGACTTCTTGCCCCCAGGAGTTTTTGTTGAGGCTGAGAATTTATTAAGGAGTTAAAAAATAAAAGAGCCATTTATACCCATAGGAAGGATATCCAGGAGAATAGCGAGCATACACAAGACTGCAGACTTCCAGAAAGGATATAAACTCAGTCAAACATTAATAAACAATAAGCTGTTTTCAGTCTCTGCTGCTTCTTTCCTACCACACTTGCTGATAGGAGCTAAATCTTTCATTCAGGGAATTGGGACAGATGGTTATTGCTCCTAAAAAGAGAGAAGGAATACCTGGTAGAAATTCAGACAATGTCAGAAACATTTGCAGACAAAATTTACCTTGCTGAAAGTAATTGAAGGTTTGCCTTAGGGATAGCAAAAATCACAGAACCAGAGTGGCTGAGGCTGGGAGGCAGCTCTGGAGATCACCCAGTCCCTGCTCAAAGCAGGGTCACCTCCAGCTGGTTGCCTAGGACTGTGCCCCATTGGGTTTTGAACATCTGCAAGGATGGAGACACCACAGCCTCCCTGGGCAGCCTGTGTCAGTGTTCAACCACCCCTCACTTAGGTTAAGTGGAATTTCCTGTATTTCAGTCTAGGCCCATTGCCTCTTGTTCTTTCACAAGCCTGGTTGTGTCTTCTTTACTTCCTCCATGAGGTGTTTATACACTCTGATAGGATCCCCTGAGCCTCCTCTTTTGCAGGCTGAGTAGTCCCAGTTCTCTCAGCCTCTTCTCATATATCAGATGCTCCTGTCCATCATCCAAGGGCTACAGTGCTGGCTCATGTTCAACTTGGTGTCCACCAGGACCCCCAGGACCTTCTCTGCAGATCCACCAGGTCAGCACCCGGCCTGTCCTTCTGCCTGGGGTTATTCCTCCTAGCCATGGCACTTTACATTTGTTGGCCCATGTCTGCAACCTGCCCAGGTCTCTCTGAAGAACAGCACAACCGTCTGGTGTACTACCACTCCTCCCAGTTGTGTACTGCCTGTGAAACGTCTGTCCCCTCTCTTCCTTTCAGCTCCCACCATCCCAAACACCCCCATTTTTCATCAAGAGGGGACATTTTTAATGTGGCTGCAACTGGAAGAGACTTTCAGCAAACCATTTAAGAGGTGTTGCATCCCTTTTTCCTCCTACAGACTCACCAGCGTTCCCACATTCCATCACCATGTGTCCTCTGAGCTCTGACATACTGATGGAAAGACAAAACATGGAGAAGTGCAAGGGCTGTGTAAGCAGAGAGGGAATTTGGAGAGTACCTCTAATGAAGTTATTGGTGAACAAAGCCAAACACCTCTACAAAATAAAAAGCCCATTTGTGAAGCTGGCACTGAATTCAGCTTCTAAATTTAGTCCAGAGAGAAAAGACCGATAGATAAAACACCAGCCAAGGAAAACCCATTAATTGCCAGGACAGGCGGCTGCTTTCTCTGCACTGCAAGCATTAACTGTGGTTAGAGACAGGAAGAGCTGGATTAAGGGTACCAGAGGTGATGTGAACCACCATCCTTGAACAGAGATCCCAGGGGAACCAAAAGACCTGGAGGTGAATGAATAGCAACAAAAGTCTTTCAGCCTGTTGGGCCACCTACTGCTTTGATGAGGCTTAGGAAAACCAAGGACACTTAACAATTAAGAATAAAGAGGCAGCCATGGAAGATGAGGTTTTTTGCACAGCAATTCAGCCAAGTACCTCTTGGACCACGACTCCCAAAACCTGGCTATGAGTAAAGGCCACGCTTCTTGGATTTAGCCATGCAACTGCTTCCAGTACAAGCAACGTGGGTAAAAAGCACCAGATCAGGGACTTGTGTGTCAAACCTGGATGGATGTCCAAACGCATGGACTGCTGTCATCTTCTACTGCTTTATTATTATTTTACTCAGCCTGGAAACAGGGACAAGAGCTGATTATTCACTGCTCTGACCGTTCATGGACCCGTTTGCCACCAGAGTCAGCATTAATTCCTGTTTCTGGAAGCAGATGTAGACTTATATCTAACCACTAGTTAGGGGTAGGACGTGTTTGTCCAGTGTTTTTCACAGATACCACAGAAGTTTTGTGTTATACCAATGAACCTGAGATAAAGCTTGCTCCAGGCCTGCTCTTCACACGTACACGATGCTGAAGGGACACACATCAACAGTACCAGGAGGATGGAGGAGTCACAGCCTCTCCTTGTAGCTCCTGGCCAGAGCAACCAAGATGAGCTGCTTATCCCCTCGGGCAGGGTATGTCAGCACTGGGTGAATGCTGAGCTACCGGCTGGTCCACACCTTAGTCTCACTGCAGGAGGGCTCAGCAATACCTGTTCTTCAGGATGGAGAGTGAGCTTGCAAGCCTGCTCAGTGAATAATTCCATTTAAAGTAACCAAAAGATGAAACCTATGTAATAACCTTCCTACAGGTCATTAACTGAAGATAAATGCCATGCAGTTATGAATATGTCTGGTACTTAATATAATGGTACCTATCATAATGAATTAAGTCAGTGTTTAGGTGAGTGATTTCTGTAGGTAATTTAGTGTAAGTTAAATTTTCCTTTACCAAAACTGTTTTAGAAGCCATAACTTTACCTTTTAATGCATGATGTATCACTTAATGACAGCTTTTGGCTGTGCATTAGTGAACTCCAGTTGATGCAATATTTCTTCCAAGATAATTTTCCTAGTAAAGGAAATACAACATTTGTACTCAATTTCATTCCAGGTCTTGAAAGAGGGGCTGAGAGTGAAAGAATTTGTATGTATTTATCTATGAAGGAGGTAAAAGTGAATATTTGCAGAGCCCTTAGAGGCATTCCCCCAGCAATGCTTCTGCTTGCACGTGGTCAAGGATCAGTAGATTAAAGACCATGGCTTAATAATTGTACTGAAGATAACTCTGCATCAAACATTAGTGGTATTGGTGCTCATATGCTCTTCTATGAAATGTAACCACCACAGAGTGAAACCATGAGGATGATCCTATGTCTAACAGAGTTTAGGAGAGGCTGGGAGGAGGACAGGGTTGTGTGACCTTCAGAAAACAGAATTAGTTCAAGATTATCACAGCTATCTTCAATGTAATTAAACTGCGAGCAATAGGAACATCAAGAAGTGATATAATACTTGAAGTACATCGTTGAAAAAGTGACCTCTCTTGCTGGGTACTGAACTTCGGTGAGACAGGACCCAGACACCAGCTAGCAGCTAGCTATGGTATGGAATGGAAAAATAAAACATAAAGCTGAGAGCCTTCAAAGAATAATGAAGAGGATGTTTGGGATGCACAAGCACACAATAGCTGCAGAGCAAGGGCTTCAGAAGTCCTTGGAGGGCCTTTCTTGGACCATACAGGGAAGAAAAGGCACTTTTCCAGCCTCCTGCATACCAATATGTAAGAATGCTGATCTGGTTGAACATTTTCTGATGCATTTCAATTCCTTTCCTATCAAGAAAGAAATGTAGTTTAAAAGGACTGCTCGGCTCCAAATGTCTTCTTCCAAAGGGGTTTAAAATCTAATCTTTTGGAGGAAAAAAAATTAAGCTTTTTAGTCTCTGAAGTTACTTTCTAAATCAGAGTGCTGGACCTCCAAATGAAGCTGGTGACGCTAAGATTTGTACTTGCTGCTGAGCAGCAAATGCCAGCAAGGCAGTACATTTTGTTAGGCCCTGATGACAAGAACAATCTATTAGGAAAGCCGGGAAGGTCAAATGTGGCATAATGAAACCTCCCAGCGTGTCATCTTTCTGCAGCCATAAAGCTTCTTTCTGCTCCTGTGCTTGGGATCAGACACGTGGTGGTGTGCCCGACGGGGACGGTGCTCGTGTAATGTGTTAGGAGGTGGTGTCGTCCAACCTCAGCTCCACAGGGAACTGCAAGTCCCCTTTCCGTGGTGTCTAATGAATAATAGATATGATGAGAATGTTGTTTCAAAGATTGATCAGACCATGCTCTGCACGTCGGGGTGGCCAGCGCAGAGGTTGGGTTCTGCTCTGTTACCTGTTTGCTTGACTGCTGCTCTCTTGCCTCAAGCAGGTGAGATGTTGTAGCTGAATGTTGTGCCTCTCAGCTGCTCCTCTTTCGCTGTACTTGAGAGTTTCAAGATATCTCAAACCTTTTGCAAATGGGAATTACAGAGTCTTGCTATTAGTTTGTGTAAGTTCATACAGAGTTCTTGATACCATATCCCTTGGACCTGATCCCTTAGGAGGTCGGGGAATACTCGTGTACGTTTGTGGTTTAATTCCAGTAAGTAATCTGCTGCCTGTAGTTCATAGCTGCAGTTGTATGTATTTTCAGCACCAAATTGGTGAGCAAATCCCTGCTCTCTGCATCCTGCAGCGTGTACTGGGACTAGATGGAGCACAGCTCCTGCCAGGGATGGCCCTGCTTGCCCATCATGTAACCCAGTGCATCCCTTGCAGTGGGCACGGCTCTCACAGCCCTGCAAATCCTCCTCTGGAAGTATCTTGATATGCCCCAGTCATTGTCAAAATGAAGTGTCAGGTGAATGCCAGCAGCTTGTGTGCACCACATTTGAGGCTATAATACAGTTTCTGAGATTTTAGATCTGAATTTGAGACCTGAATTTCAGATCTTTTTCCTAGAGGAAAAGGCATATCTAATTTACCAGAAACTATGATCCTCTCTCTCATACTCCTGCTGGCATTGCTTGTATGCAAATCCCTCCTCACCTTTTGTTCATCATCTGTCTAGATGTGACAGAATAAGGTTTTATTAATAATGTTTGTGTGTCTGTGGCACGGGGCTGAGTCACCACTTGCAGTACACAAAGCAAGACAAAGCTGCAGAATATGTCTATTAATAAACACCATAAATCCATACCTTTGTAAGTAAAAGTTGCACGTCTCTGCCGAAGAGACAGCCGCTTGTTGAAATAGTGATTTATTGCTATTAAAGCTGTGTGATTAGCCAAGCTTGGAAAGCAGACCCAGAAAATCTCACGGCTGCCTACTCACATGATGAGTTTCACCAAGCATGGAAATGCAGGAACATTTTATCAGGTCAGAACTTTGGAGGAACGTGTTGAATTCCAAGGTCAATTCCTGATGATGCGGTTGTGGCTTTGCAGTCACAAAATTACTACGCGATTTATAATGAACTGTATATTTGAAAGGCTAAAAGATTCACACATACCCCCCACCCCACCCCCCCACCCCCCCAAAAAAAAGAAGAGAGATAGAATGCTGTGATAAAGCCAAATGATACGGCATCAATCAGCCATCTGTTGTGCACTGTGGTTTCTAATGATCAAGGTGAAAACTTTGGTAGGCTGTAAAACTGGAGAATAACAACAACTCCCCGCAGTAAACACTTTAAGCACAGTCAACATGAGATAATATAGGCTGGAATTAGCACTCAGTTCAGCCGTATCATGAACAAACTGAAACACTGATAGCCAAGGTGGGACGTTCAGCCAGGAGACATGATAATCTGTTGATGCACCAAGTAGGGATCTGTAGTAAAGACCTGATGAGTTTTGGAAAGGAAGGGAGACTTGCCAGCAGTAGTGTGAAAACTGTCCTCCTCTGAATAACCCCGTAGAGCCCTGGCACATGCTTCACCATGTGTTATCTGCTAATCTTCACGTGCATTAGTAAATGGACTTTCATTTGGAGTGGGTCCTTTGTATGATCACCCGCCCTTTGCTGGCTCGTTTTAATTATCTCAGATATCACAGTAACAGAATAACATGAGACCATCAAACTCCTCATCTAATTAAGCCAGTGAAATCTCTTTGGATGGCCACCTTCACGCTCATGTTTTAACAGGCTTCAAAGGCAATGTTTTCTCTACTTTTCCTTCTAAACGATATTTTCCTCATCACTTCTGCCAGCTCAGAAGATCCGTTTTGCTCCCAAAGAGGTCCATTTCAAAAGGATGGCTCTTGTATCTTCTCACCGGGGCTGAGCTCATCATTACAGTTCTTTCTTTTGGTCAGGGAGATGATTTAGCCTTGGAGGAGTGAGGCCACCAGGCTTCAGAGCAAGGAACCAAGGCTTGTTGGTTCATAATGAGTAACCTAGGAGTTTGTCTTCTTCACTGCATGTAAGGAGGAGCAGAGAGATACAAACTATGCAGTAATTACCCATATAAATGGCCAGACAAGGATTGGAGGAGAGCTTTTGTGCAAAGATGCAGCTATTTTTCATTTACCTCTTCCATGGATGGTCTTTTGTCTGGTTTTACACAGGACACTCTTTCTCTCTGAGTATCTGAGAAATGCTGACAGGAATCTGCATGCTGATTACATGAAGATCATCGGGGTGCACTGCATGGATGATACACCAGCTCTTAGGAAAAAATAGTGATGGATCTGCGAGCCTGCGTTCATTTGACATGTTGCAAGCCTTGGGGCCAAGGTCAGCAGGTGCAGGTTGGGGCAGATTTCATGAACATAACTGAGTAAATCCTGCCATGCAGCCAGAATCCTGCAGGAGGAGGCTCCTTGTGCCAACGTCTCTGCTTGAGAGCAGATTGTGAAGCATAAATCTGAAACCACAGTCCTGTGATAGACTCAGCCTATTTCATGGGGTTCAGCTCCAGCCTCTGAAAGAGGTTGCAATCACGGGATGCTGGGCTTGCCATCTGTGCCATTGCCAGAAAAACAACCCACTGTCACCTGCAGAGCCCATGGCATTGCAAAGGCCGTCAGCCCACGGCTCCACAACATCTATAACCTTATGGTGGGAGCCTCATCTGTGGCTGCTGAAGATAGAAATCAAAATTGAGGGGACTGTACTGTCAGTCTGTCCCTCCCTTGTCTTTCCCAGTGCTTACTGAAGCCACTGGCCAGCATGAGCCAAGTGGAAGACCAGTGAGGAGACCTCAAAGGTATTGAAGAATTTAGGTCTTAGGCAGAGCAGAGTGACCCAGAATACTACAACAGGAGCAACCACAGCAGGAGGCCAGCAGTTATCTGCTTAATTTGGCTTGGGCACAAGCAAAAGAGTAAGGGCTGCTGGCCAGGCAGGGAACATGGCACAGCTGACACAGCTGGCACAGCCCAAACCTCTGGATATTGATGGGGGAGCTGAGGTGCATGGTGCAGGGCTGCTGGCCAGAGGCTGTATCGGTCCCACTGCTTGTGGGCTGATGCATACCAGGGCTTGGGTAAGGTCTGTGCCAATGTGCTGCATGACCCAATGTGCAACAAGGTAATCCCTTGCTCAGAGGAAGGGCTGAGAAAGGATGCTGTGCTGGAAGAAAGAGAGAGGCAAATGCTGTTTGATCAGTGCAGTGCCCTGGGCTCTCATCCCTTCAGTGTGCTTTGGTTTCATCATTATTTCTCCTGATATCCTCCTACATGGGCAAAATCAGACTGAGGCCATCAAGCAGGGCAGCATCACTGTCTGGCTCTCTCCTCTGATCACTTCTGTCATGCTCCTCTGCCTGCCCTGTGCTTACCCCTTCACAGCTTTCAAGTCGTACAGCACTAAGAAGCCAAGTCTTACCCCAGGATGTGGTGAGATGGACAGAGGCCTATCCGTTTCTGTCAGCATGGAAGAGCATCCAAGTGCAGCATCCCAGGACTTAGCACCACAGAGCCAGGCACTGTTTGGAAAGCCTGCCAGATGTTAGATTAAAGGCAGATGCTGCAGGGACAGGGAGAGGCAAATGATTATATTACTGCTTCAAAAGGAGCCGATTCTGCAAATAATCACTGTTTTTCAGGTGATAGCTGACTTTTAGGGGTTTATTTTAAATGTACCCATGAAAGTGTTACATTCCAAAGACCCTGCAAATATATCCAGGGTTCATGAACTGGCAGAGAAAAAGGCTGCCCAAGGTGGGGTTTTGCTGGTAAGCAGTGTATCACAATCACTGCATGGAAGTGCAGCAGGACACTGTGATGCTGCTGTCAGTGCTGGCTGGGTGATGCAGCACGAGAAAGGATTTGGGCTCAGAGCAGTGCTCAGACCCGTATGTGTGCCCTGAGCTTCCTCCCAGTCTGCACTGGGGTTGCATTTAGGGGCAGACCATCAGCTCCAAGGCCAGCAACCAGCTTGTGGCCCTAATTTAGCTGTTTTCTAATGAGTAGCATTGATTTGGAAAGAGAACCCCCCTGAAATCCAGCCGTTATCCAGTGCAGGGCAGGGATCCGGTGTGCTGCACAGCAGTGAAGCACTGAGCAAAGCAGTCTCTGAGCAGCTCTGTGCAGCCTCACAGTGCAGTCCTCCCTGCAGAGTAACAGTACCAGCAGTCTCTGACCAAAAGCCTTAGTAATGGAGCTGTTTTGTTAATGGTCCCCTGCACAGCCGTTAGTTCTTAAAGAGGATTTACATTACAGCCAGTTGCTATGAAGATATTTTATTGGTATAGTAAATACAGTGAGAGGAATGGTGACTTTTAGTCTTGGGCTTTCCTGATGCACAATTCACAACCCTTTGTGTCAGAGGCTAAAATCTATCCCAGTGTATGCTTCAAAGTGTCCCCTTGTTCCCTTGACTTGGCCAGACCACAACCACACTCAAGTGCTTCCTTCCCACCTGCATCCCAAGTCTCCTGCTTCTGGCTGAAGGATAGGGGAATTGTGAGAGCAGAAGGGCTGCAGTGGGAAGTGGAACACAGCGAAGTCTCACACAGCGATCTGTTCGGTGGGAGCCAAAGGGAGCGTGAGGAAAGCTGCAGTAACAGGCAGAGGTGATCCTTTCCTGCGTGCCTCTAGAGAGGCCATGTGCAACAGCAGGGCTTCAACTCATCTCTTCCTGCTTCGCTTTGCTTGGTGGGTGGGTGAGGGCTCAGTTCTTCCACTGCATTGCCCACAAGGGACAAGAAGATGCCTCTCTGCTTGGGGATGTACCCAGGCACAACGTTCCACAGCAAGTGTGCATCACACACAGTCCCAGGACTGATGCCTGCTAATATTAAATGACCATGAGGGCACTAACAACAATGGAGTTTTCTCCCTGCCCAGCCTCTGTGGCCATCATTTGGCACCTCAGCCATAAAGCTTGCCCCAGGGTGTTTAGCAATGTGTGATGGGTAAGCGGAGGGAGGGTCTGTAGTTGTTCCCCTTCCCCAGGGTGTATACGCAGAGACCACAGGACCAGGATCCCTGCAGATCCAAGGCAGCAGCTCGGAGTGGCACCAGAGGACTTTGTGAATGACCCACAGACACTGTGCGGATTAGGGCAGGCTGAGAGCAGAAGCAGAGCTGCAGAAAAATACCTGCCGTGTCTGCCCACTGAGGTGTGAGCCATTAGAATTACACAGGATGTTATCTGCCCTTTTGCAAGTCATGCCTGAAATCTGGTCTCATAAATGAGCTTGTTTTTATTAGAGGGAACTTGCCTTTACTGGGTTGTAAATCTGAATGTGAATGCTAATTTTATTGCCCTGCATCTAGAGGATAGCAAAACCAAAAACATTACAATCCAGATAGCATGGCCAAAAGCACAGGCACCGCATCCGCAGCGTTCCTGAGGAATTTCAAGCAGGACACGAGCACTGCCTCTTCCCTCCCTCCTCAGTCACTGCTCTGGAGCTGATGGAGGTGACAGAGCTCACAGCGTAAGTTGGAGTTAAACAGTGATGAAGAACTGGTACTCTTGGGTGGTATGATCCTGTAGGTTAGGTCTTGTTTGGAAGTTGCTATGGCACTTGCTCAGGGTCCAGGTTATGGCAATAGGGCAGGTTGTCTCTCGTACTCCTCTCTGCTGTAGCAGAATCAGCTGTAGGTACTGGGTCTGAGTGCAGAGTGCTGCCTATGAACCAGCACCAAGCAGCATCCCACTGCAGGGAGCAAGCCCAGTGAGGCTCCAGAGGAGGCTGGTGGTGTGAGCTGCCTCTCAGCTCTTGGGCAAGTGGTTTCTTTAAGCACAAATTCAGTTACTCATCTCCTGAATTATTTGTTGGGAACATTTTCTTCAGTCCAGAGCTCTGGTGGAGAGGCTCTGGCTATATAAGCAAAGAAGAAAGCTACATCATGTCAGGGCACTGTAAACAGAACACACTTACCCACAATAAAAGCTCTGGAGGTGCCTTGCCTACCGTGCTTCTTGAGAGCAGACATTTCAAATGTAGTAGATTACTCTGTCCCCAGTGCTCAAGTTACAGCTGGGTCTAAACTAGAAATTCTTCCTGGGAAAGCAGTAAGAGTGAAGAGTTTAATTTTTTTGGCCAACACTTCTTTGCTGGCAAAAGAAACTTTATGCTGGCATAGCTGCCTTCACATGACTTCTGCTGGCGTGGAAATGTCATGAAAAAATGGGATCCCTAAGGAGTATTGCTGTGCTGGCAAAGCTTTTATCTCTAGCTGAGTCCTGGAGACAATTTGTGACTGTAACTAGATTCAGTGTATTTTTGCTGGTGTAGCTTATGTCATTTCTTTGGATAAACTAAGCCATCATTTTAGAGTTACCTTGGCAAAGCTTTTCAGTGCAGACAGGACCGATGTGTTGATTAATAACAGATACAAGGGCACACAATGCAAGCATTAGAAAGGTGGTTTTGTGATGAACATTAAGGGCACTGATTAACTCTCTGCTGGCAAGTGTTAAAGCTGTGAAATGTGCTGACCCTGCTCATGGACAGGTACCTCAGCAGGTCAAAGGAAGGAGCAGAGTTTCATTACTGACCATGGCATGCAGCATAGTGCTGCATTGACCCATATGAAAAGTGGCTCAGCTGTTAAGGTACAGATTTGTAGTTGTTCTGTCTCTTGGTAATGATTTCCAAGGTTAGTTTAAACAAAAAGCTTATTGAAGTGATATCTTATCTTTTGATATTGACTTGGGGAAAGTAAAAAATTGATGTAGTCACTGCAAACATGGGCTAAGACAGAAATGGCTTTGAGCAAAGGCACAGCATTGTCGAATTCCAAAAGCAGCCTGAGGAGTAGAGAGAGAAGGTAGGGGCTGGCTAAAGGTTTGTGATGGCCTGATCCTACCCACTCAGTTTCCTTGTTCATGTGGGAAAACCTGGATGAGCAAAGGGTGAAACCTGTTCATCCGATGATTCAAGTGAATTCAGCTACAAGTCGCTGAGATGTGGTGCTGCAGTGAGGTTGAAGTTAGCTGGGGTATGTGTCACTCAGCAACTCGAAAGGTTTGATTTTCTTTCTGGCATTATAACAAGACCCACTCAATGCATGTTTTTAAGCTGTTTTCGCCACCTGTATTCACAGTGAGGAAGGTCATCTTTTTCCCACTAACATACCACTTAGGGTTTGGAAAAGGGTGCTGATCCAAGGGATGTTGGTCACTCCAGCTGCAAGACCTCAGCTGGTCTCGTAGGACACTTCTTTTTTGGCTTTGAAAACCTGTGCAAAGGTGCTGAACCGAGCCAGTAGAGAATGATCTGAATGTCCTAGAGACCCATTTACCACCATGATTATGTTGCTCACCCCAGAAATCCATGCGAAATGATTTGGCTTCCATTTAGAGCCTATTTGTAGCTTCTCGTCCAGAGGCATGCCTAAGCCGCCTCCTTTCCCATCTGCACTTCAAATGTCTCAGAATGCAAAAGCGTGTGGAGCAGGATCTTCCTCCCAAGACAGTCCTGAAAGCCATCTTAAATTATGGCTCTTGCGTGAAAAATGAGTCATGAAGAACCTCAACATTCTCTGCCTTCTTTGAATAGTTTGAAGCCAAGTTTTCATAGTTTTCTTTTTTAACTTTATCTGGGGATTTGATATGCACTTATTAAAATTACTTCCCTTTAAAACACTGTGCTCATCCCCAGACTTTAAATATCTTTGGGGGCAGAGGGTTGGAGCAGGTAACTATTGATATGAATATCTCACAGATTAATAATGTGTTAATGACTTGGTACCTTTATGTGGCATCTGCTTATAAAGCCTACAGTCAAACCCCACTATCCAAGGCAAATATCACACCAGTCCCTGAGAGCTACATGGCTGAATGACCCTCGGTGGAGTGACCCTCGGTGCCTTCCCCTTACTGGAGGTGGCGAGCAGCCATTCCAGCAGCTCCTGATTTGGCTGTTGAGCTGCTCTGCAGCCTCTTCTGCTCAGCATTCAGAACACCTTTGTACTGGACCTGCCAAGCTGAGTAAGGGCAGGGAGAGTCAAGTGCAAGCCTCACAGGCAGAGAGACTTGTGGTGCAGAAGTCCCATCCCTTGCTGGGCTGCTCCCTGTGCTAGCCACTGGGCCACATCATCTGTGCATCCAAAATGTCTGCTTGGGGGTGGATGCTTCTCCAAGTTTGGCCGTCTGTTCTCAGCCCTTGTTGGCATAGAAACACCCTTTCCAATTAACCTGCAAAATACACACATACAGAAATATTCTGCAAACAAATGATCTTCTCTTTTCCTTCTGTCTTTCTTTTTCCCCTTTTTCTCTGTGAGAATGAGGAGTCAGGAGAAGTGTGAACCTGGGTCTTTTAATTTTGGAGCGTTTCAGGCTCTCTGCAGACTGTTGCCAGGCTGCGTAGCTGCTCCCTACCGATAGGAACAGGCAGACAAAGTACAAAGCAATCAAATTTCCCCTCCCATTCAGCCCTGTCCTCCACATGTTTTAGAGAAGAGAATGAGAGCTGGACTTAATAACTATGTAAATTGCTCAAAGCAGGAAACAATCAAGTGAGGCTTAGTAAGCCCTTTGAAAGGACTACCCACCTCCTCTTCTCCTCCTGCCTGTATCCAATGCTTTGGCAGGGCCCATCCCCAAGGCATGGATGACATTCCCCTGGAAAGAAAGGGAGTATG
The DNA here is from genome assembly GCF_000696875.1 of Nestor notabilis. Taxonomy (NCBI): domain Eukaryota; kingdom Metazoa; phylum Chordata; class Aves; order Psittaciformes; family Psittacidae; genus Nestor; species Nestor notabilis. The sequence continues at coordinate 46,154 of NW_009943063.1, read as the reverse complement.
GTCCTCCTCTACGTACTGGTAGGAAAGAAAAGTGCTCAGCTCCTGAGGCTTGACCTGAAACTCATCAAGGGAAGGGCTCCCATTAATGAGCAAAGCTGGTTTGCTGGAGGGATGGAAACAGAACACTCTATCCTTCACCCCAGCATCACACAGCCTTGTTTGTTCCTGTATAACATTAGTCACACAGCTCCTCTTTCAGATGAAGGTTGTTCCTGCTCCCAGGATGGATCTGCACATGAGCAATGTCTTCAAGATGCACAAAAAGTTGAACCAGCAGGGCTAAAGTCTGAACCAAGTTTTCCAAGAAGATTCCTAGGATAACCACATCTTAACTGTGTAGTATCCAGCTGTGTCTTTGGCTTGAAGAATGGAAATAGTAAGGTGGGATTTGCCAGGGGGGTACAGAAAACAAGTACATTCTTCTTTTTGCTCCTGTGAAGGCTCAGGGAGGCTTGTGGTGTGCCTGAAAGGTGGAACAGAGGAAAAGGTCAGTGAAGAACATGCCTGCAGTGTGAAGGCTGAAGATGTGTGCAATGAATTTCATTTCAATGCGTCATTTTCCAGCTGGTGTGGCATGAGGAGCTTGAAATTCCATCTAGGTGATGCCACGATACAACACATAGAATGAGTGACAGGCTTTTTAACCCAAGTACCTGCAGACAGAGTGCTGACTGTCTGCTGTGCCCACGGAGGGGTGTGAAATTACAGCCCATCACGGAGTCACAATGACATTCCAGCATGCTGCCATTTTCATTATAGTCTTTGTCAAAAAGATGGATACAGGGGCTGTGTACGGCTCTTGGTATTAAAATAGGAAAGGGATTTCTTTTTTTTTGGTCATCCTCTGTTCTCTTCTTTGCATTAGCTATCAGAGTGAGCCATCAGTCAGGCAGCAGTGCTGATAGATCTGTATGCTCTCACTCACTTTTGTGACAAAGATTACTAGACTTGAAAATAGCATGCCGTTAATTCGTTCCACTGGCAGTGTTAGGACTAAAATGGGATGGGAGAAATGGCACAAGATGTGCCTCTCCAACAGACAAAGATAGTAGCGTGAGGGAATGGAACAACTCAAAATGAAGCAAAGTTTGGCTGGGAGGTAAAATCCAAGCAATCCATACCATGCTGTGTTCACCTATAGCCATGCTGTTTGGGTCTATCATTTGGAGTCTTGGCTCTGTGGTTGTTGTACCATGTCCAGCACGATGGGGCACCAATCCAAGGTGCAACTGCACTGTAAATGCTGAAAATAGATTCAGGCTAATACATCTAAGCAGGTATGCCTGTGACTCAGTGGGGCTGTAAAATGCCTCATGGCAGGGTTTGAAGGATGTGTGACTACAGAATGTGTCCTTCCTTCCCCTTTTCCAGCAGGGACCTTCTGTTAGCAGGGCTACCTGTGCTTCCTCGCTTCCATCTCTTCCAGAGTATCATAAGACAAGAAAGTATAACATGAAAGTGCAGCATCTCTGCCACACAAGAAGCATTTCAGCCAGCAGCCCCAGTTAGGTGCTACATGAACCCGGTATGTTTAAGGCACTTAGATGAAGTAGACAAAAGCATCATCTGCAAACATCACGTCCATCTGCCTTTAAACCTCCTCCAGAAAGGTCAGACGTGTGTTCCGCAGGCTCACGAGAGCTGGCTGTCAGCAGGGGCTGGGATAAGGCTCAGGCAGAGCAGGACACGTCAACTATTGTCAGCACAAGAGTGAAGTCTGTGGCAAAGAGTCTTGCAACTATAAAATGTCATTCAGCTGTTACCAGCCTGTCACATAAGCTTCCTGATGGTACCCAGCTCTTCTCATCTTTCTAGTCTCACAGACCACTTCTCCTAAATACATACCTCTAAGTACATAAAATATTGATTCTAATACATAGAGAGACTGTAAACTTCTGAAGAAGGTGGGGGTTTTAAGCCTTAGGGCTCATATAAAAAGATATGTGACCCAGGAGATCTTAGGTCCCCCTCCTGAGGTCTAGGAAGAGTTAAGGTATGGACTCTAACACCCTAAACCGTAAAACACTCACTTCCCTCTGAAGGTCTTTGTACCCATGCATTCAGTCACACTGCATGGGTGTACATTTCTCTCCTGCTGCTTTTATGGACAGTAATGAGGAAACAATGTCTCTGTCAAGTAATAGATCATTACACTATATTTGTAGGTAAAAAACAGCCTTTGTAACAGAGAATGAGTAATGCTGTTGCATTGCAATACACAATACCTGAACTAGAGATAAGCATGGCTGAGAAACTTGTGTGGGGGCAGCCCTAAACTACAGCATCAGATCCAAATTCAGGCCAGATGTTCTTCTGTGAGTGGGTCGGGATCTTTAGCCCTGGAGATCAAAAGACCTCCAGATGTGGGGACAGTGGCTGTTGATCCTGCTTTCTGCCTTGTTCTGCCTCCTCAGCTGGTGCAAGTGCACTGGACTCAGTGAGGAAACAACAGGAAAATTGAAAAAGACTTTCCATTGATTTGCTCGTCTGGCCTTCTCCTTTGCTATCTGCTATTGGAATTGTAAATACCAGGCAATTTATAGCTTGTATTGCCCTCTGCCACTCCAGGAAGATGTACTTCCCCACTACCCTTATACATCAGCATTGCCCACCCTGTCTCTACTGACAACCAGCCCTAGCCTTGCCCCATTGGCATTTGAAGTACAGCTCTGTGAGGTTCTCTCCCACCATGCCTATCTGGAGGAAGGGAGATGCACTGGTGTCCTTAACACATTCCTTTTCTGGGTCACTGCAAACTGCCTCAGGAGCTGGAGTGACACCCAGAGCTGCAAACTGGGCAACGGGCTCTCTAACCCAGATACTTCATGTGAAAGCTGAGTTGAGTGGCTCAAGCTTGGACATCTGTCATGTCCATCTTCCTCTTGCCGCTCCATTTCCCTGCACTGCAGGAGAACCCCAAAGGGGTGCTCAGAGGAGGAAGGGATTTTTTGGCAGGGGCTGCACAGCCAAAGTCTTGATGCTTTTTTCTACACCAGATAGGCAGGCCAGCCTAGAAACAGGTGAGGCCAGGGCAAAGCAGGTGTATTTTCCTATTTCTAAACTTCTTAATATCAACACCCAGCCCATACATCTTCCTCCTTCCTCCGAAGGTTAATCTATATGTACTTATGGTCATGGCTGTTTCCTTCCATCCCTGCATCTACCTTATTGCATTTTGGCTCTTTGCCTACTGGAGTCCAACTCTGAATTCAGCAAATTCCTTTCTATGAGTGGCCTTTGAACCAACCCCTAGGATGATATAGTCTCAGAGGAACAAATTGGAGCTTCATTCTTTATTTTAATGGATGTAAACTCTAGCAAATCTCTAAACTTTGCTTTTTTAAAATGCAGGATGATAAGAAAGGCTCTTAATGGAGACATACCCACATACCTTGCTTACACAGAATCACCCATTATGATCCATTAGTACGTTACTAAAGTGAGGAGTGAAGATCTTGATCTCGTGTCACTTCTCATTTCAAGGCTAACCTATAAGTTTCTCTAGAGATAATTTTGTAAACACACATGACAGATTGCTGAGAATGTATATTCATTGCTTAAATCAGGACATCCGGCAAGAAATCCCAAGCACAGTGCAGGGAAAGGCTAGCAGGTTATGCTGTTGAAAGCCTTGTGGGATTTCTGCAAGCTCAATGCATTTTATGTCATGTAATTGGTATGCTGGTAGTGGATCTGTTAAAAAGAAATGGGCTTACACATTTTCAGGCACACTTGCTGTATGTAAATCTTTGCCAGTAATTATCACATGTAACTGAGGAGTTTTGCTAATAATCAAGTAAAATAAATGATCCTGTTTGTTTCGTTCACTCTGTTCATTATAGTGTTTTGATCTCCAAATCCAATTACAGATAGTTTGGCTCTGTGCTAATCTTTCCTTCCAACCTCTTTTGTAGGTCCATTCTCAGAACGGTATTTCAGTAATCTGTTGACAACACTGCAGTTTCTTCTGGACCACTAATTTATAGGCAAGGAAACAAATGGCTCTTGCAGGCAGTATGAGCAGAAGAGTAAGTAACTCAAAAAAGCAGATGGTAAGTAAAGCCACTTAGTATGATTCAAGTTCTTAAAGAAAGTAAGTTCACTGCATTGAGCAATTGCTGTATGTTATGAGAGGCATCTATCCTGAGCAAAAAGTGGGCAATACACGTTAATGACACCTAATTGAAATTCAGAAGGAAACAGCAATGCAGGCTTTTATAGCAAGCTGAGAATCACTGGAGACTGAGCACAAATTATTTTGATAACTAACAACTCAGCTGAAACAAGCAGACAGTGCCTGGGTTCGTTCTTTCATTAATCAGAAGTCCATGTTCAAGGCTATTTTTCCCCCTGAAGTGAGCAGGTGAGAAGAGAAGATCCCCCATGAAATCTTGCATCCAAGTTCTCCTGTGCAGAGACTACAGGAGGACTCAGGCTTACAGCTGGGGCAAGTGGAGGGATGAAATAGCAAAGCACTGGATAAAACAAAGAGAAGAGGTCGTGCCTGTTATTTCTCAGAGCATCCAAGTCATCTATTTATTCCAGCCTCTTTGCTGTCCAAGTACTGCTGCAATTACCCTTACCCCTTGTTAAGAGCTCTACAATTGAGTAGCCAGAGAATGAGGTAGCAAAGGTAAGCTACCAAAATATTCCTTGCAAAAACCCTACCATCTCTTCTCCCACTCTGTGCTAAAGAAAGGCTGGAGAGAGGCAACACTGAAATACAGGTGTTAGTAGGAAAACAAAAGAGTTAAGCTGTAGAGAAAGAAAAAGAGAAGTGATGGAGAAATGCAGGTAATAGAAAATCCTAGAGGGCAGAAGAAGTAGAGTAGGACATGAGGAGAGACCACTTCTGGGGTCTAACTAGGAAAAAATACCTCCTTAATAAGGCAGAGACACACAGCTTCCAGCCTCAGCATGAGCCAGACATCAGCCTTTGCAATCAGCTCGTTTCTGTGTATTACAGCCTCTTCTGCAAGTCACTGGAGATATTCCAGCTTTCTGTTCATTATCATCTTCCTCTCTGAACTGGATGTGGCTGAACTCTGAAATAAGGCAGCCTCAGCACAGGGCAGTGAAAAGTCACGCCAACAGGTAGGGATGGGCAGGAATCTCTCACTAGCTCTCATTTAGGATGTGCACAGTGAAGGACAGGGAGTCTCTGCTGGAGCCTCTCGTCTTTCCAGCTGCATGCCAGCCTGCGGCACTACCTCCACCATGCACCCCAGGCCATAGCAGCCTTCTAGTGTCCAAAGGAGCTGCCAAGAAACCTGGAGAGGGGCTTTGGACAAGGGCCTGTAGGGACAGGACAAGGGGAATGGCTTTAAGTGGACAGAGGGGAGATTGAAATGAGCTCTTAGGCAGAAGTTCTTCTCTGTGAGGGTGCTGAGGCGCTGGTACAGGGTGCCCAGAGACGCTGTGGCTGCCCCATCCCTGGCAGTGTTCAAGGCCAGGTTGGGCACAAGGTCTTGGAGCAACCTGGTCTAGCAGAAGGTGTCCCTGCCTGTGGTGGGAGGTGGAACTGGATGATGATTAAGGTTCCTTCCAACCCAAACCATTCCATGATTCTATGATTCTAAGACTGATATGGTGCAATATTAAAGCTGTTCTAGTGTTATTACTTAACCAGTTCCTGTGCAGCTACATTTCCTGGAGTATTTTAGCAGCAGATTCATCAGATTTAAAGAATCTCAAGGGATTCCAATGGTTTGACTATGCAGACAATGATGGAAAAATGCTCAAAATCCTGGTTAGCTCCCACTGAAGGAAATTCCATTGCGATTGGACCATGGTCTGGTCCATTCTTCCCAAAGCCCCTTCTGTAAATGTGAGTCTGTCCTCTGTTTATAAAAGATCAGGCATTCAACATATCCATACAAGCTACTTCAACCGTATTTAGCGTTTCAGAGATGGCCACCAAGTTGTGTTTTGCAACCATGATAGTAGTTTCTTCCAGCCATGGCTACTCTCAGTGCTAACCACATGATCCGGCAGAAGAGGAGTACTGCTTTCAAATAACTTGAAAGTATTGAATTATTGCAGGATTTAATGTTCAGTAGATGAAATTACCCTTTCGAGTGACCTCAAATGTAATAAAGAACCAAGACTAGTCAGTGCAATGGTTTTATTACAGAAAATTACAAAATGATGTACTGTAGCAGCATAAACTTGTCATAAATTACCCTGAGTAATGAACCATGAAAAATACCAAAGGCATGTAAACTGTATTTCTGGGGGAGGATGCCTGTGGTGGGTAAAATACATACACAGATCCCATAAGAAAATGTAGGTGTGATTTAGTTGCACTGATGTTTCCAACTGAGACTCAATCAGATTGGGTTGACCACAGTGACATCTATGGCAAAATTCACTCTTCAGTGAGTGAAGAGTGCCACTGTCATAAATTAGTGGAAATTACCTGTTTGTATCAAAAGGTATGGTTTGGTTTTTTGGTTCATGTTTTTTTGCATCCCCTTCCCTTACATTTTGGGGTTTGGTTCTGGTTCAGTCATTTAGGTACCACTTATTGTCTTAAATCCTGCTATTTCTCCAGAAAATATATAGGGCTGGCTCCACAGCTGATAGAAGTATGTGCAGTCCCATCACTTCAATGGAGCTGCACTGATTTATATCATGGCTAGGAGATTCTTTGTGAGATTCATCAGTGTAACCACTTCATATTAACTGGTACAAGGGAGGATAAAATGCACAGTGACTTTAACTTCACTCTGAATCACGGTTTCCAGGCAGTGTGTCTTCTCACTGAGAGACGCATTCTGCATTAGGAGCACATTTAGCCATGTTTTTAGGACCCTTGTTGGCCAGGTCAGGCTATCCCTTGTATAAGGGGATTTAATTCCTCTTCAAAAGGGCAGGCAATGTTATCACTACCATATGCTGCAGCTGCAGGCGGGTTTCATGGGTTGACATGCACAAGTACACTCATAGCTTGACCCAGCCACAGAAGTGTTTGAATGACAATGCTGCAAAGCCAAATAGGCTGTGATAGGGGGAAGAGGGTGAAAAGGATAACATCCTTTCTGTACATTAAATCGAGCCCCACCCGTGGAGAAAGTCCAGTGCTGAGCAGGAAGGGCAGAGAGCTGAAAAAACGAGATGCTCTCATCAGCCAGCATGTTGCAGTTGTGCTTGACGGTTCAGAAGGGCAGCATGAGGACACCTCATCAGCCTCTACTCCTGAGTCCTGGGTCTTGCTCCTCATCTCCAGCAGTGTCACACGTGCACTGAACCCAGTGCGACCCCTGTATAATTAAAGGATGTTCTCCTCATACACAGGAGCAGCTATGCACTAGGTGTTTGGTTTGGAAAAGCCTGCAGGTCACCTACTCTCCGTGCCACCACTCACCACAGGCCACAGGCACTTCCTGCCACTGCTTTGAAACTGGAGTTGTGTGGAAGCCCAACTGCAATATGAGGTGAAGCCCCCATCAGGGTCCTGGGTGCTGTTTACTTTCCTGTGCCATGGTTGTGTAACTTTGGTGTAAGCCATGGGCAGCATGGAAGTTCGGAAGTGCTGGGTGCGCACAGTTTAAGTCCCCATATACCTCCTCCTCTTACCTTTAGCTGCTGGGGAAGGGCTGGTGAATATTTTTGCAGAGCTATTAGGGCATAAAGCATGTCCCAGCCCTTTCAGATGGTGTGTAATAAAACTCAGAGGGTCAACTCTTGAACTACTTAACTGAAATGAGAATAATTTTGAATGCAAATATATTGTAATTGATATTTTTATTTGTAAAAGATATATGTCCGAACTAATGTATCAGATCTGAGTTATTTCACAGTGGGCTGGATTTGATCCAGCCTATTGAGGAGATTCAGTTCAGCGTAAATCCATCATTTTAGCTGTTATTAAATATTTGTATAGCAAGTAGAAGCCATAGCTGATAGCAGATTGCTAGCATGCTAATGCTGTGTGTCTGCAGGAAAAGCCCTAGCTGGAAGAGAGATGTAATCAAACCAGACAAGATGGACAAAGGATGTGTTGTTGGGGGCAGATGGGAATAGAGGTCTGGAGGGAGGGGGTCCTTTGGTGGCAGAGCTGGGGACTGAAATCAGATCTTAAGGACAGCAAGGTTGTTCAACTGAGCAAAGCTGAGCCTAAAATGAGCCTCATTTTTTACTACAAAGTTAGTGAATCATTCAAACAATCTTCAATGGATGTGGTAAACTAACAGTTAATTAAGCTCCAGAACAGTGTATGGGGGTATGTGGTAAATTCTGTGCTCATTGTAATCTCTGAGTTAAGGCTGGATTTCTTTCTCAGACATGCTTTGCATCATCCACAGATTCCTGGATTAAAGCTGGGAAGTGCTGGGTATGTTTCAGAGGCCTTTGTTACATGAGAGCTTGAGCTGGGTGACAGTGATGGTACCTCACTGATGTGTGTACCCCAGCTGTATGGACCTGGGGGATCTTCTGATCTCTGAGCAAGACCCCCACCAGGGGCTGTCTGAACTTCCATTTTAAAGATCTTTGACTTCAGTTCAGAGCTGTTGCTAAGAATAACTTGGACTAGAGGGATACAAACGCCCATATTTCCAATTGTAAATCACTGGAAAAGGAAAGAAAGCTGAAACTTTCTGAGACTCCATCTCTTTTGAAAACCAGGCAAAAGAATGTAGAATTTATTCCTGATTTTATTCTCTGTGAAACAATGATTGTAAGTGACCATAAACAGCAAAGCTTGGGGCTTACTTTATCTTTGAACGTCACCTCACAACTCTGAGGGTGAAGTGTAGGAGCAGAGAGGTTGGGATACAGACCAGGCACTGCTGCCTGTGTGCCAGAGAGCCATGACAAGTATTCTTATTCATCTCTCTAATCCCCACGGCACATGACGAATTACTGGCATTAATCTAGCTGGCCATAACAACACAAGTCATGCGTTCATGCCACTGCCTTTGGTAAACATATATTTTAGATATGCATTGATTGGGTATGCGCTGTTATTATTCATCAAAATGTTCTCATCTCCTAGCACTTAATAACAGTAATAAAGATGAATGCCAAGCTCCAGCACAGAAAAAGGCTGCGCGACTATGTATTTATTCTGCAAGTTTAATTAAGGCTGTTTGTTACAATAAAAATTAATGTTACTGTCTTCCCAAGTGCAGCACAGCCAATATGAAATCACTGGATTTCATGCTGCAGCTATGTGAAGTGGCACTGGGCTGGAATCAGTCAAAAGGAGCTGATGCCTTGGATGAGTTTGTGTTTATAGCTTCTTGAGTTGATGAATGATAAGAAAACAGAGTTACTGCAGTTTTCTTTCAGTGGGGGTACAGGGGTGGTCTGAACCACTTTGTTTCCTCTCGCACTCTGTGAGTGCCACTATGGGTGACCTTAGATAAATAATTTACCCTCCTAGGACTTTGTTTACCCTTCAGGAACTTGTTGGATTGAACCCCAAATTAAGGAAGGGCTTTTAAAATATACATGAAAGGGGGAAAATACTGTTTATGGATACACTGTAATAAGTCCTTGGCATTATCCGAAGCAGAAACCTGATCTTAGGAAGGGCTGGAAACTGCCAGGCAGTGAGTTAACACATTTCTCTTTCCTCTGGCAGGACCTTGGTAGAGTGAGGTTGACCAACCTGAGCATCTATGCATGTGAAGGACACAGGAATGTTTGCTATGACCAGGGGAACCATCCCTTCCCTCTGAATCTAACCAAAAGCACAATCTGGACTTGATCAGTGTGTTAGAGGAGAAAGGGAACACTTCTGCCTCTGGAGGGCTGCTCTCTTTTCCCATCCAAACCTTTTCCCTAAACCCCCAAAGGCTGGCCCAGCCACTGGGTCATCTAACGTTTCCCCAAAACACCAGCACAACAGTGAGTGGCCATTGCCCTTGTACGTGGTACCTGCCACTGTGCCAAACCTCCGGGTGGTTTTGGGCAGCCCTGTCACCCTCTCCCCTATGCTCATCCCTGGCAGGAGCACCAAGCATCTCATCCTCCATAGGATTTTGAAGGCAGTGGTCTCTGCTTCTGAAGCTTCGCAATTGAGAGAAATGGGTAAAAGCCATCACATTTTCCATATGTCTCGGGAACTGAAGTCTCTGTCCTTTACCATTGCAAGAAGCAGATGGCATATCCTGTTACTGCAAATAGGTTTCAAAGTAAGATGTATTTGATTTGCTGAATTTAAATCAATAACTCTCAAATGTACTTTGGATTTGCCATCTTGATATGCTCATTTGAAATTTGTGTGGGTATATGAGTCGGGAAGAAGCAAGGACAGTCACAGTAAAGGACATAATAAAGGGCAGACACGACCTGCCACTTTTCTCTTCCCTTTTCTGCATTGTGCCATGCAGAGTCTGTGTCTCCCTGTCCTTCAGCTTCCATCAGTGCTACTAGCCCCACTCCTTCCCAGCGTGTTCAGATCCTGAATGCAAATTTCCAGCTACCTTCCAGAGTAGGGTAACAATAACAGTATTTGTTTGGCTAGGGCTGTTTTCTAAATGTGGTGTTTCTCTGGGCAACACTATCTGCTGGTTCCTGAATATCCACAATCAGAAAAGCTTCAGCAGGTCTGGTTTTACCCAGCAGAGGGCAAAGCCACCCGCCACAGCCTGGGCTGTCCGGGAGCCCCTTCCCACCTTCACATCTCTGTTTCCCTTAAAAACAAAATAATACATCCCCAGACTCAAGGATGGCACATGGAAATGCAGTTGGAAAACAGCCCCCTTCCATAGATGAGTCCCTGCACATGGGATGGGCCAGCGCTCTCGGTGTCTGAGCAGGATGCTTTCGTCGTCTGTCATTTATCAGCTTTTTCTCTGTGTGTTGCATTTCAGAAAGTGTGAGGTTAAGGATCCTTTCTGTTGTGAGAGCAGAAAACAGAAACAAGTCTTGCTGGGAAGAGCATGGGCTGTGAGTAGAGCAGGTAAAGGGGGGAAAGCATGGGGAAGAGCATGGCCAAAGACCCACCCAAGGAGGAGCAGCGTGTTTCAGTCCCTCTGCCATAATCTCCCACCTTACAATACACCTCATTTTGCAACTCTTTATTGCTCATCCTCCTGCTCCAGTCACCATCTATATGTTTCTGTACAAGAATAGCTCACAATCACTGTGTTGGCCACTGAAAGGGAAGTTTTAGGGTGAAACTTTCTAGGGTCAGGCTGACCCACTGCTTCTGTTGAGATCAATAGGAGCAAATGATGTCCCACTTGCCACAAAAGTGTAGAAATTGGGCCACAATCCACCTACCTGGATACACTAGCCCCAGTTATGACCAAGAAGAGCTCAAGCAAATTGTGCTAGGAGCATGCTGAGTAATTAGCTTACAAAGGGACTTGTCCTAATCCTAAATTGTCAGGGATCATCTTGCTCTGCACAGAAGAAGATTTTGATCCTTTCCAAAGCTCTTTGTATAAACTATTGCTAAAAGTTATTCCTTCCTCAAATCTACTGAGTTCTTGGCTCAAAAATGAGATCATTTCTATCTGTGTTTTATAAAGTTATGATTGAATTCTAATCAAAACACTAACTCCAAGGTATTTCCAGACTCCCTGCCAATAACTAACAGAGACAGTAAATACGATTTGATACCTTAGAGCTCTTCCAAGTCTGATTCTCACCGAGATGAAAGCCTTTGGGCAACTGAGAATTTGGCTCCTACGCTGCTGTCAAAAATCTAATCAGAAATAAGGGTGGGATTCTCAGTGGTTCCCAGGAGATCCTTGCCTGGCTATGAAATGAGTATTTAGGGTTTCATTTCTGGCAGTTGTCTTTTGGAAAAATAAAAGCTGACATTTTGATGCGGGCCCTTTGTAGCAAAGGAGTTCTAAAAAGCACAGAGATCTGCAAAGCCACACACAGAAAGAAGAGAAGGAGGGAAAATTAGACGGAGGAAACATCTGCTAAAGTTTTCCTGTTATTTCAGGAATGTTTGTATAACTCAAGCATTCCCCAACTCCTTTCATATCGCGGACAACATCTACACTAAAAGACTGTCTCGTGTGCTGCTCCCCATCACATAACCTCTCTCCCTGCCTGCATTTGCTTACACAGAAAAGCAGCATCAGGAATGTACTTAATGCATCTGAGTTTTGTTTTAATGGGGCTGAGCAGCTGGAGATGAGAGGGGCGTTGCAGCTTGCTCATCTCCAGCAAGCTGCTGGCAGCAGCCTTACCCGCCACAAAGACCCGCGTCTCCCCCAGCCACAACTGGAGACCCTCCGAATCTCTTCATCTCCTTTTGCGGCTGGTAAAGCACACTGAAATATGTGGTGTTCCATAAGCTAAGACTAAAGCCCTTTATGTCCAGTAGAGAGAAAACACCCCCAGAACCTTGTGTTTCTTGTTATAAAGTTAATGCAAAAAGCTGGTCTCGTTAAACTTTTAGTAGCAGTTGGGTTTAGATCAGTGCATGAAAAGTGCTGAATACTGATCCGAGCATTGAATTTGCTCAGACCTTGCTGAAATTGTAATAGACAGAGTGCATTACATTTAGGATAAAAGGTAAAAACTCACTTGAATTGTCCTGGTACCATCATAAATGAATCATCACCTAGCTATTAAGGCCCATGCTCTATCATGCAATTTAGAGCATATTGAAAAGAAGCAGCAGCTGATTCGTATAACAATATCGTAGCACAGCATTTAACTGCTTGTTTGCAGTGAGATATGGGGAGGTTGTACAGAGCTGGATGCACTTTGATTGCAAAGCTGGAAGTGATCCTTCTGGATGCATCTACCTGCTTCCAGGTAGACTGAAAATCCCTCTTCTTCTTCATGTCCAAGCAGGATGAAAATAGTAAGGAAAGCTTCAGCCACACACTTTGGTGGTCACCAAGGGTTATGCTGTTCCTCTGAGTGATCTGGTATCTGTTGTCATCTCAGGTTCTGACCTCTCCACTGGTGCTGGCCATGCTGTCACCTACAATGTGGCTACCTGCCCATTGCAGCATGGACAGAAAAGACCAAATTACCTCAGTTTCTTGAGCAGTTTTCTCCCCTGGCTGGATTTTACACAGTAAAGTGGGGTCTTGGTCCTGCCTGTTACTAATCCTCTAAGGGGTTTCCCCTCCTCCATGCCCTTTACAAGAGACATAACAAAATCCATCCTGTAAGGAAACTTTCTTTTTTTTCTTGCTCAATCAGAAACATATGATATTAACCTTTGGGGAAAAATACATCAAGTTTTACTTTTGCTCCTACAGTAACATTAGGAATTGGTTTTAGGACAGACTACAGCAGTACTACTTAGTACTTTAGCAGTACTGCAAAAATAGGTGTCAAGTTACTAGTATGGGAACCATTGCCTAGATACCATAATAGCAGGCAATATGGGAAAACCTTAAATAGACAGTGATTATGTATGTAAGTGAGAGCATGTAATTTAGTGTGGGAATGGCCGGGCTTAACACCTGCATTTAGTCCTTAAGTATGTTCAGCAAACTAATTTCCAGAAGCCTAAATTAATAAATTGTGTGGTGTTTTTCTTCTCATTAGAAAGACTTGACTCCTTATTTCCATTAGCATTGCCTGCCAAGTAAGGCACTTCTCTCCCTCGGGCCCAAAGGCTGAGCAACTATTTCATATCCAAAGCCCTCCCCAACATCTACCTTTCCTCTGCCCCCTCTCTATGGGCACTGATTCCTGTTCCAGCTCCATAAGGAGCCAAATGCTTTTATATCTGTGCTGAAGTAGAGCAGTTTGCCATGCCACCAATTTAAAGGAAGCTTCCCACAAACCTCAGTGTAACGTGTAGCACAGACCTTTCCATGGTGAATGTCATAAAAATCACTGCAATGTGGGATCAGGACTTATGTTGTACAGCATAACATAATGTAAAATAGCGCAACCCTTGGTTTCCTTTATGTGCATGTGTGTAGATGTATCAGTGCACATGACTCTCTATTTCTCTTTAGAAAGCGAGCTCTGTGAACACGAATGGAATAAAAGTATCAATCCACTGGCTGAATTAGACCCTTTGGGTAAACAACAGCGACCCATTGAAGCCAACAAGAGTTTACAAAGTTTTCTCCCCATCTCTGAGAGCATCCCTCTGAAAACAAGCATGTGCTAGATATGAAAACCAATTGGTGAGCATAGAATAATCCAAATCTTTCATGTAGGAAACATTTTGCTGTATTTATTTATTCCCACAAGCAAGCAATCTTTAAGGACCTGTGTTCTGCTTCCTGTCAGGAGCAAATGAATAACCTCCAATTCTTCTTCCCTGCTTTAGGAAAAAGGTTTATGTCAGTAACAGATCAGAGAATGCGCAGAGGTTTCTGATCAATTTGTGTCTGGTGTTTGTTTGCATTGTTTCAGAGTTCAGTCATTTGATTAGATATCCTTCAGATATCACATGAAATATCCACCAGAGCTCACGGGAGAGCAGTGGGCTTTGTTCTCCTTGAGAAAGCAAAAGCCCTTTAGCAAAGAGCCAAGTGGCTGTGCAGTGCCTGCCCACATGTCCTCCTCCAGCACTTGGCCACTGAGCCGGGTGAGCAGTGTACTTATTGATTTCATTGAATAATGCATCTGGAGGTTGATCCAGAAAACAAGATGGATCTTCAGTTCAGTGTGCTCAGGGTTATTTACTGCATTTGCCTGAATCTGAGATGAATGTTTTCAAAGGAAATTGGGATCTGAAAAGTAATGGCTCTGCTTATATTCATGGATTATGCCCTGGGCACTGATTTACTGTGCATCAATTTGGAGAGCTGCAGGAGCGCCTCTGGAGGCTGCAGTTTGGACAGGCCAGAAGTATGGGAGCAGGAGGTGCTCTGGAATGTGGTCCTGGTGAAGATTCACTGCAACACTGCCCTGTCTGTGGGACAGGGTGTGCAGTGAGCCCCCTGAACACAGCATGAATCCAGAGCAGGGGATTTCGTGAAGAGGTTTACCCTTAGCAAAGCTGATGGATCCTTAAGCCACACTCAGTCACCAAACAGTGTGAATTGTGTTGTGCTTCTCCACGATCAAGATCAAGAGAGAATTTGTTATTATATTAGCTGTGACAGCTGCAAATTCTGCTAATTGCTATCGATTGTCTGGAAGTTTTATTACACCAGGCTGTCAATTCAAATTTAGCCAT
Organism: Nestor notabilis; assembly: GCF_000696875.1. Taxonomy (NCBI): domain Eukaryota; kingdom Metazoa; phylum Chordata; class Aves; order Psittaciformes; family Psittacidae; genus Nestor; species Nestor notabilis. The sequence continues at coordinate 31,078 of NW_009943063.1, read as the reverse complement.
AAAAATATGTATTTCAGCTAAGATAATGATGAATGGTACCCTTTAAATGTTACAAATGCTTTTCTGAATGGGCAGGGTGAATGCTCTGTTGTTAAAGCTGCTAATCTAGCACCTTCATCTAGCTGTATTACTAGGCAGACATAAATCATTGCTATATGAACACTAACTTAGTTTTTCAGCTGAGGTAGTATTCCTAAAGGTAGTGTTATTTTGGGAGGCATATCTGGACACTTTAAGCTGGTAATTAATAATGCAGAAACTAAACAGCAATTAAAGTGAGAAAGAAATATATGCTTTGGTTTGCAGGACTGCTGAGTAACTGCAGTCCTAGTTGGAGATAACACGTTGTGGGTGTTCTCCACTTTGGAAACATCCTTCCCATGGTCCTCAAGAAAATTAATGGGCCTAATTTAAATGAAGAGATTCTTCTGTTTTATGAAATATCATAGGGATTCATTGACTCTTTAGTAAGTTAATCCATTGATCCTTAAGCTCTTGGATCAATGACAAACATGTCCAGGAGCATTCTGGGGTTTTCATGGCTATTTGATTTAGTACAGTGGTTGGGTTGCTTTTGTTTTGTAATGAATCATTTTGCTTTGACTGTAAACAATGAACACTTTCCAGTGAGCATGGAACAAGCCTGGGGATGTGGAGGGGATAAACAAATGCCCTTGGTCATTCACTGCCATAAGGACAGCCACCTCGCACCTCAGCATATGCCATTCTGTCATGGCTCAGCCCAAGGTGGGCACAGCTGAGCATGGCTCCTCTTTCTGAACTTCAATTTTATTTCCCCTCTTCCCTAGTGTGTCCTTGCCATGTGCCATCATTTGCCCTTTCAAGCAGCTCTGTGTTTGGCAGGCTGCTTTTTCACAGCAGTTGTGTGATCAGGAGTTACATTTTGAAAGGGTTAAGCTATGTCCTCTTTGCTCTCTCCTGCGGGTGGGAACCGAGCTAGTTGCTTTCTCACCCCATGCAGGACTGCGTGGTTAAACATGACTGGTCAAGTTCTCTGGTCCAACCTACCTTAGCTCTTAGCCCAGCTCTCAGAGCAGAGTGGTTAAACTGGTTTTAAGTCACCCTCTCGGCACTTCTCCTTTTGGCTTAGTCTTAGTCTGAGGTCTGGGGAGAGATAAGAGGGTCTCGGAGACAGTGGAGCTGCAGGGGAGACCAGCATCCTGCAGAGTCATGACTAACCGGGGCTCCTGAATCAGAGGGAATTGTACATGCTCTCACTTTATTCCCTTTATCACAAACACTGAGGAAATTGGGTGGTCTTAGATCAAGATATATTGATTATTTATATTATTTTTTTCTGTTGTAAATGTTTACTATGTCTTTGCCAGGATGATAAAGTGGTTTTTTTTCCCTGATGTTTTCAAAGATTAGGATCAGAAGTACTTAATGCAGAAGGATGGCTCTCCTTCTGTCTTCAAATGGGAGCAATGGATTCAGGCTTTAATCAGTTTGTTTGGAAATCATGGCTGAAAGCTGGATTGTGAGTGTGTGTTGAATGCCAAATGAAAAGCTGTAAATCTTTGGACTAAGCCAAAAAAACCCCTGACTTAAAATTAAGCATTTCCATAGGGAAGGAGTCCTGTGGTCTTGTTTGTCCCAGAGGTGTCTGGGAAAGTTTGATGCTCTTGTGTTGTATTGAGTAGAATAAAAGCGGCCTCATTAGCTCTATATGACAAATTATAGATCTAAAAATATCCATCACATTTAGATGATGCAGTGAAACCAGTTCTCACTCAAGAGCAGAAAAAAGAGAGGATCTTAATAAGTAACAATTGGATAAGGCGTGCTGAGACTGCTGTGCTGTTTCTGCTAAGCATTAAGCACAATTAACTGCCTGTGTAAAATGCCATTTTAACCAGCCCCGTACCTAGGTGTGCACCAGGACCTGTATGTGATCACAGAGCTGCAGAAACCTGGGGCTGACACAGGGAATTTTTGCTGTCAGCAAGATTTTGCAGACTTTTCTTTTCAGAGCAAGGAGTGCAAAATCCAAGCTGCCTGTGGCTGCTGGGGCTGATTGCAGGTATTTCTGGTCACGCATCATATTCTGTGCAGCTAAAACTCTTCTAGATACTTTTTGATTGAATGTGCCTCCACTGTTGGTGACCTTTAGAGATATTTAGGTTCTCTGTCTTGTGATCATGCTTTGCATGTGATTTACATTCGTTGGGGTGTGCTGAGAGGGGAGTTGGGAACAGGCAGCAGTAGTGGTGTTGCACATCCTGTGCCAAGGACACAATTACAAACTCATAGAGACAGGCTGGGTGGCCACAGGGAGGGCAGAGAGCCACAGTGGGCATGGTGAGCTGGGATGTGCCTGAGGACAGCAATGGTCCCAGTTACCAGTGTGTATAAGGACTAAATAACTCCTGGATTTTGGAAAAGCTGCTGAGCCAAACTTCCCACCCAGCAGCTTGATTCACATTTCCAAAGCAATCTCTTGCACTGGAAAGGACTAAGGAGCTGTAGTCACTGAAAGAATGAAAGCTTATATTAGGTGTGACAGATACCGAAACTCAAAACTGAAGAAGCTGCCACTGGAAGACCTGAAGTCAAACAAAGCTAGCAAGGTCTTGCATCTCATTCAGGATCCACGTTTCAAACAACTAATTGTTACTTAGAGCCTTGCTGAATACTTAGGCCAGTTCCTATTGTCAGCAGACATTCGTCAGTGCAGCCCCAAGTTTAACATGGGGGTAGGTTTGGGTGGGATTGTCCATGCTGCTTTTCTAGCACTAATTCATATTAAGACATGCGTCAGATGTCACACCAGATACCCAGTTTAACCCTTCTGGCCCCACAGTCATAGATCTTTAGGTCTATTGGCCCTATGTGGTATTTTCTGTGTGCTTCCTGCAAGTAAATGTTTTTGGTATCACTCTCGATGTGTACCATTTGCTTCAATCCTGTGCTCCCACACTCATTGTAAGGCATAAATTAGCAATATTAATTGGTGATTCTTTGAATGCACTAAAGCTTCCAAGTCTTCTAATGCCTTTGTTTAAATTAGTAGTGCAGGAGTAATGTCATAGCCAAGGGTGTGAAATGCTTTTTTCAGTCAGCTGAGTGCATGATGTGGGTGATGGCAGGCTGCTGCCTCTTAAGTTCTTTTTCAGTCTCCAACCAGTTATTGCAGGCCAGAAGCTGTAATGACAAGGAAAGGAATTTGCTCCATTTCAGACAGAGCTATTAAAAGAAAGTTATTGTCCAAGTAATTGTTATCTCATGATGGGGTTGCTGAATTACTGTGTATTATGGGAAATGAAATTGCAAATGTGTTGGCTTTTCTTCCCATTAGAACTATTGTTTTATTACAATTGTCATCTATGCACACACACTTCTTTTAAAAATGCTTTCAAAAATGAAGCCATCCTGCATTAGGTTCCTAGCATAAGCTAAAGTTAGCAAAATTAAAGAGCACACTGCTTAGGCAGGTTTGTAAAGGTGAGCGATTCCATCCTTTGGCTGTGTAAGTGCACATCCCAGATACAAGCAAGAGGGAGGCATTGAAGAATAATACCTCTGTACTTCTAAGAGGTACCCAGAGGTGTAATTCTGCCCAGGAGAGACAGCTCAAACAGTCCTGTACACTGACCCCTCTCCTCAACCCACCCCGGACTGTCACCAAGGTGCAAATCCAAAATTAGCACATAGGTGTCTGGTTGTGGGAGGCTGCAGGTCAGTCCTACAAGCTATCACAGTGAGAGCTTGCTGTCTCCAGTTAAGGGTCCTGGCTGCAAAAGGACATCGGTGCTTATGGTTTTACTCTGTCCCACAGGCAAAAAGACCTTTTTGGTGCCTTCTTATCCATGGGTCAGTTTGTGTTTGTGTTCCAGCCCTGTTCCTGTCTCCCACCACCCGGTGTGCTGCTTGCAGGGCCAGGAAACACCTCACTCCTTTCCCTTGCAGTGCAACTCTGCTGCATAAGAATAATCTTTTTTCACTTATCCCCAGTTTAACTAAAATAGTGAATCTAAACATGTTTCAATTCTATTACAAATGTCCAAGGCACTGGTGTGGAAATAATATGTAGCTTAAAAAAAGAAATCAGAAGAAATACTTTTCTCGACCTCTTGGGTATTACAGAACATTAGTCCACTAACACCTCCCCACAGAAGTTGCTCAGACAGGGCTTTTTGGTATCGTTCCCAAAGTGGTGCTTGGGATTTATCAGACAAGAAGTGGCTCTGGGTTGGGCTGAACACGGCCCTGCTGTCATTCCAGGTGTGCTCAGCAGTGCAGCATATGCTCACGCAGAGGTTGCTGACCTGTGAGTCTGCAGCAGCCGCGACACTGAAACCTTTTCCTGTTCATGAAGGGCTTTGTTGTCTCTTCTCATACCTTTAGCTTCCTTCTCCAAAAGCTTCTGCGTGATAACAGGATACGAATGTGAAATCAGGAAACCGCCTGATGTGCCCCGGTTGACCAATTAATCACTGATCCATGTGCCTGTGGTGATGGGCTCTGGTAAACAGTGGTGTCACTAGCCCTTCCCCTTCCGACTGCTTATCTCTTCCCAAATCCCCTCTCCATGAGCTCAGTCCCTCTCTTCCCTAGCACAATGCTCCCAGTGGCATTGCAGCAGCCAGCCCAAGGACACAGCCTTGAGTTCCTCTCCAGAAGTCCCTCTGCTAAGATGATGGGCCATTCTCATACTATAATGTGCATTTCTGTGCCTAAACAAACAATCCCCTGTAGATCTATACGTGCAGCTGCTTGTTATTGGCTGGGGTGGGACAACTTCCAGCCCTGGGAAGCAGAAACCCCCCCGAAGTGAGCACCAGCTGCTTGGTTCATGCCTTGATCTGCCTCTCAGGAGGAGGACAAGGACCCACGTTGGTACAATGGTAACCTGGCCCCTCCTGTAAATGGTGTAGGAACAGGAAACCATTTTCCTCCTCTTTAAAGTTCTGGTGTAATTTGAGAGTCAAGCTCTATGCAGATTGGAACATGTTAGTAATGTCTGGAAAGTAATTATGGCATATATTATTATTTTCATATTTACTAAGTGCTGACAGTGTAGCACTGTTATTAAAACTCGAGGGAGGGTGAAATACATACCACAAGACATGGTGAGACGAAGATAGTCTTCTGAAATCACTCATTTATATTTCAATTTTACAGTCACTTGCCTGTGACCACTTTTAATCATACAGTGATTTCTTTGTCTCTCAGATGATGTAAGGTGGCTAATGATTTTAATTTAGAGTTCTTTATGGAAGAATGCAAATAATATTCCTGCCTAGTGAAGTCACGCTGTGAGCTTCTTATTGAAAAGCAATTTATCATTGTATTGAAGAGCAGTGGAAGGGGTTTAACTTTGCTAAAAGCTCTAAGTCTTTCTTTTCACGATCATAGTTTAGTGTGTGGTGCCCCTGCTCATGGCAGGGGGGTTGGAACTAGATGATCTTAAGGTCCTTTCCAACCCTAACTATTCTATGATTCTATGATTCTATGTAAGAGCATTATGCCAAGGGTTATCAGGAGATTTCTTATGTTTAAAAAGGAAACAGTGAGACTAAATTACTTTTGGCCTTTGTTGTTTTTGTTGTTTGGGGTTTTTATTCTCTACAACGAGGTGAATCAGCCAAAGTAATTCTGTAAAATCAAAAAGCATCAGTTTCAATATTCTTCATGTCTGGAACGTTGGATAATCTAATCCAATCCAGATTTTCCACTTAGGTTTTTTTTACTCAAAGCAAATTTATGATGGCCAGCCAAGTTGGTTTTAGACTTTTTAATCTAACTTTTATACTCCTTGGAGAACGTACACCTAAAGCAATAGATTTCTTTACAGAAAAGCATTTAACTGGCTGTCAAATTGATTATAAGCGTTAGCAAACTTGATTTGGATGCTCCATGAAGATTTGAGTCACAATGTAGGTGAACCACTGAGATTAGGGTCCTGGAACAAATAGATGCTTGTGATGTGTCCAGACAAGTCTTTACCGTAACATTCGGTAACTCAAGCAACTGGCCCTTGACTATTTTAATTTAAAACAGGTCCATAGACTTGAGAGAAAAATCTATAACACTATAATTACATGAATATATGAACTTCAAGACAGCTGAGGGACTCAAAAACACTGAGAAGCCCACAGTCTAAAAGGAATGAATATCTAATAGGTGGAGCTCCCCTGACATCTGGATTTCAGTACAGCGAAGCATTGTGGAAACCTGACTGGATTGCAATCGCAGGCTCGTATCCTGTGGCTTTAGTTGAGACTCTTAGGCTTTATACTTTGTTTTAATTCCTAGGTTATTAATTGCCAATACAGATAAGATGTCTTAATGTGCGTGAGCTCTCCTTCCATTGCATTCCATTAGGAAGATAGCATTAGGTTTCAGCCACACATCATTAAACATTTCAAAATACAGCCAGAAAGGCAGCTGTATATACGAGACACACCATTACAGGTAATATATTTTACTAAGCCACACAACCCTGCAGATAAAGAGGTTGGCACAGGCATGTCCAGGGGTACACGCAGCATCTGTTGTGCACCTACTAAGCAGCAGTTAAACACAGTTAAACACTTCTCCAACTTCTTTTTCTTTACCTCTCGACCCTCACCCTTCACACACCAAGGCTGCATGCTTGCCTTTGCAGGGGAAGAAAACAGATTGCAGCCCGAAAGCCAAAATCTTCAGTCAGTACGAGGATGCTTCACCACCAGACCCCTCGTGCAGTTATATGTGTAAGAGTGAAGTTTGAAGACAGTGAGGTACAAAACACTACCAACCCCCTCAATGTGAGGCGGTGGGAAGTGAGCCCTTAATCCATGCGGGGCTGTCTGGGCAGTGCTCGCATTGATGGATTTCTGCTTTCTGCTAGATTGATTAGCTTTATAGTGCTGTTTCAGTGGTTGTCTGGGTTTGAGCAAGTCCTATATCTCTTACCAGCCATTATTCTTATCCTCAGAGAACCTCTCTCAAAGTTCAGCACAGTGAAGCTGTCCACAAGGTAGTCTTATTATAGTCAATGCAAATACAGTAAAAGGCAGCAGGAGAGCAGCAGGAGAGCAGACAGGCTCCTTATGCTAAATGAGAGCTCAGGAGAGATGTGATTACTTAGAATATGGTACAACAAATACACCACTACCCTCAGATGTAAGAATCACCAGGCAGTTATATTGAAAGTGTTTGGGTTTTTTCCAGTGCTTTTGAGCTTTCTCAGAGACCTTTTCTGCAGCTGTATTTCAGATTATACTTAACATCACTACCATGCTAAAGGCAAGAAGTCTCCATTAACAGACTCCTCACTGGGCACACATGCTGGCATATTAATTTTCCAGACAGTGTAGTACTGCTGCATTAAGCCACTGAGCAGGCTTCGATATAAAGGTCCTTTAGGAGACAGAAGATGCTCTCGGGTGCTTCCGTGTTGCACGGGGCAGCCCCCCAAGGGACCAAAGTTCTTTGATGCAGAACTGGTCTGGGCAATTAGAGTAACAGCAGCCTGGGGAGAGGGAAGTCTCTAATGGAGCCCACCTTGATAGCATGTTCATACAGTTCCAGCACACAGAAGGGACAGAGCACTGGTTTATTGGTAATAGCTGAGTAAATTGGATTTTATTTGTGCTATTTGAGGAAAGGTGAAGAGAAATTTGGATTTGACTCGTTTCTTCCCGTTTCTGCAATAGTGGAGCAAGCGATCTCTGATGCTGTAAGCTCTGTTAGATGGCATATCACACACTTAAATGCAATCCTTCAGACAGATGTCTACAAATCCTATTCTTTAAACGTGCTTTCTCACCCATCCTTGCACCTGTTTTTTATGTTTATCCACCTTAAATTGCATTAACACCAACACTGTGCCTGGTCAATTGTGTTGGTCTGTCCCACCCTCCTGATCAGAGCTAACGACTGCCTGGAGCAAGGCAGTGGGATTTAGAGGAGGCTTTTCCTGAGTCAGTTACTGTAGCTGGATTAAAGAACTGACATAACTATCACCGCTTATTTTGTGCTGATAGATTTAATGTAAATCTTTTCTCAAAGTCATATTTAGAAGGAGCCCGGTGGTGTGTTTTTGCACATCTTGAACTGCAGCCAGTTCACTAAAACACAGGGTACTCAGATGTGGTGCTCTGGGTATAACCAGTGTTGGCACAGTTCTGGGAGGAATTTTCTCCCCTTTCCAATGCACACACTATTACACAACCATCCTTTACCCTGTGGGATTTCACCTGCATCTGATGGACTGGACGTGGACTATATCTGAGGCAGAAAACAGGATTTTGATGGGGAAATTATTTGAATAGGGCTATCAAATCCTGTTCCCTCTGTCTTTGAAAGCTCTCTCAGTGGCTGTACTACTTCCTTTCTATTTGCAAGTACAAAATCCCAGCAACAAACCACATGGAAAAGGAATAACATTAATGTGTGACAACGCATTCACAGCCCTGCCCCGATCTATGCACAGTGGGGTGGTCCCAGGGAAAACCTGAGGACTTCTTTGAATCTTAAAGCTGTTACTTGTACTTGATAAATAGACAGTTGCTTTTATATACCAGTGTTAATGACATCAATAACGCATCAAGGTACTAGCAAACAAGTTGCATATTGCAAATAGGGGATTTGTGTAAGGGGGGTCACAGCTTAATCAGTTCTGGTCCTGTGCAGCAGCTGAGTTTTGTGAGCCCAAGACAGAGTAGATGTCAAAAGAAAAGCATGTGCCCAAGGGGACTGCAGGTTGCTAATGGTGCTGGTATGTTTTGTGTGGCTGCACATCCCCGGGCACCATCACCCATGAGGGGCCACAGCAGAATGAGGACAGCGAGGGGACCCATGGAGGCAGCAGCAGTATGGAAGTGGAGCAGTGATCCTTCGAAATATCCTGGAGACAGCAGAGGGAAGAAGAGCATTCTGGAGAAGTCTGAATGTAGCAGGGGTAGAGGAGGGTTACATTTCACTCCTGATTTGATCACATGGGAAGAATTATGTTGGGATCAGCATCCATATGGGCAAATGCTGTATAGTGTGTGCAGCTGCCAATGAACAAACCCCTAGCCACCCAGCGCAAGGAGCAAAATGAGAGACCTGGTTTGGCAGGATTTGGGGTACATACTGTGCCCTGAAAGTGGTTTGCTGCTGACAGCACCCCATAAAGGCAGCACAAACATGCAGTTTTCAATGGAGCTTTTTAATTGAGACCCAATACAGAAAAACCTCCTCAATTCCTCCTCAAAGTTAGGTGACTCCAAACAGAGGGAAAAATTCCCTCCTGAATCCCTCTCTCCCAGAGCAGCTACTCCATTTAGGTAATTCAGACTCTCCTGTTCCCTCTCTGTGGAGTGCTAAGGGATGGAGATGCTTTACAGAGGGCCTGAGTCCCAGCACACACCTAGATGTGTGCCAGCGCCTCTTCAGGCACCGACCGCCTGGGGAGGGAGATTTGGGGTGTCCAGAAACCTCCCTGCTCTTCATTTGCTCTTCATTTCTATGTGTGCTGCTGCAGCGGAAAAAGCCATCAAGCCTCTCAGAGAGAGCACAGATCGATGCCATGTGGATCAAACCAGCAGTTGGAAAACTTTGGGTGAAAGTGTAATACTGTGAGTGCTTCCAGCTCGGTTTCATTCAAGTCCTGATACTAAGACTTTAGTACGATGCCAATTTTAGCTTGAATTGTCTGACAGCTCCTCTTTGTGAGCAGGAGCAATATTGACAGAATGGTACTTTTTGAAAGAAAAGTGGGATTTTTCTTTTTCCTTCCCAAAGAAAATAGACTCCCTGTGTAATGGGATGATGCTGTTTCTGTTCCTTCTGAACTAAGGCTGCTTAAAAAGAAAGTCTGATAGCTGCCTTTCATTACAGTCATGGCTTTGAGTTTTCTGGACAAATAGGTATTAGTTATAGGATCTGAGCACACACTATTTTAAGGGGGTTCCCCTTGGAGTTACTGCTCAGGTTCCTTCTCCGGGAGGTTGGATGAAATGTATGCCCTGGGCAAGTCCTGGCTAAATCCCGAGGGTCCCAGGCAAGGGAAGATGAAAGTTGTTGCATTTTTAATGTGGCTCTCATTAACTATCCTCTTGAGCTGAAGCAGATCATGGGGTATTAAGTGGTGTCAGTGCCATAAAGCAGAATTTGACCTGCAAAGGGATGAAGCAACTCTTCACATGTGCAATGGTGAGACCAAAGGGACCATTGTCACTTCCTGGGCTCTCAAAATCTGCTTCCTAAATACCAGTTTGCTGTTCCCCGGACAGAGAAAATTGTCTATGCTGGGAGAAAACAAACTGAAACCCCTACATTTCTCTGCCAGGCTCCTTTTTCTTCATCATACTTACTTGCTTCATATCTTGCCATTCATGTCATGCCACAATGAGAAGCAGCAAGGAAGGAGCTGAGTCCTGAAATCACGTTGTGACAATAAATCACAAAGGCAGCATGGCTTAAGAAACAAATTGATGGGAATATTCAACAACCCCTTATGTAATGCTCTGAAATACTCTTTCTAAGCACAAGGAGATCCAGAAAGAAAAAAGTCAGTATCATAATGAAAAATGTAATTAAAGTTTTGGTCAGATTGAATCCATTACATCTCTCACAAGTAGCCGGTATTGATTCCAGTCTCAACCCCAGGGATGTGTAGTCTGATACCTCTGAAATCCCACAAGCAGGGGCCTAAGCCTGGTGTACATGCCATTTATATGGCTTAAACCCAAGAATATGCTTCCAACCAACTTTAACTCCACAGGATTCATATTTTATTGACTCCGAGCAAGCACAAGTGAGCAGAAACTGTATCTGCCACAAGGAAGATGGCTTTTGAGACACAATTTCTAAATAGAAGGGAAAGGGCTATTTTGGCTATATTTTTGACCTGGCAGAAAACTGCAGCAGATTGCATTATTCAGTGGGTAATGTAATGTTAATGCAGCCTTGTAGCCAGGGGGAAAGAGAACTTAAGGTTTAATCATTTTGTAATGCCCTTACATTGCTCATTTTAGATTTGTCAGCTGTCATAAATGAACTGCAGTTTTATCCCGGGACTATATATAGAATGACTATTTATATAGTTTTTATCTGAAGCTTATGCAGTTTAAACGAAGAAAAGAAAGGAAAGAGTCAGGATGGAGCAAAGGGGGGATGCGCCCTCGGCTCTGCTTCATCCAGAGAACTCCTTAGGGCCTCCATGCAGGAAAACGCTGACTTTCCCTAAGCCTCAGCTTAGGTAGTTGACATTTTCAATAAAACAACACCCATTTTCAGTAAGTCATTTAAAGTCATGGAGAGCAAGGCAAGGGAATGCTGCATTTAAAAATACAACTGCACAGGACCAGCAGTTGATGAACTTCTGCTTTGTGTCTTATGCATTTATAAGCACCAAACTCCAGTAAATCCTCTCCCGTGGCATCACTCCTTGTGAGTTTCACTGAAAAACAGCGATATCCTTTGGCATTCTGAACTCTGATTAAAAACCACCCATGTTACAGCTTTTTGTATACATATTTTACCAGTTCTCAAGCAAAGACGATTCCTCATTGCCTGCTGAGTCCTGAATCTTTCTCTGCTGTGTCTCCTCACAGCATCACTGGAAATCACTGCCCGAGCACTGATTAATGCCCTCGCCAATAATAAAAAGAAGGATTTACAAATGGACTTGTGGCTCCTATCAGCTCAAAGAAGTATAGGAATGTATTTGCTTTTTTGGGCAGCCATTTGAAAAAAGCCAAGGGAAACTTGAGAAAGCAGAACATCCTGCTGAGCATAAATTTCTAGTACTCCCATTGTCTCATCTTTGAATCACATTTTAACTCTGGGAGTGATTTCTGTACAGAGATTTGCCTTGACTGTTCTCTCTGCTGCTACATCCTACAGGCCAAAGGATTTATTTTCTCCAACAATAGTAATTGATGCTTTTGAAAAGCAAGAATACCCCTGTTTTCATCCATAGCATTTACCTACAAAGAGCATGATAATTTATACAGAAAATGCAGCCTATCCTTCCTGCAGGACAGCCTGATTTATCGACTGTGCATCTGTTTCATATAAAGTGCCCCGAGTAGAACAAAAAGCTCCATTCTAGCAAAACCAGGACAGTTTCTTTAGTTTTCAATAAATCATGTCCTACCTGTGGGATACCTTGTGAACGACTATACACCAAATCCAGAGGGGGTTCTCCT